>NC_134361.1:32721712-32946712 GCF_048569485.1 Anomaloglossus baeobatrachus
CACACAACATCACCGCTTCCTTGAGAAACTCTGTGTGTGAACGGGTGCATTTCACCACCGATACTTGGACCAGTAAGCATGGACAGGAACGTTACATGTCGCTGACTGGGCACTGGGTAACTATGGTGATAGATGGTGAAGGGTCTGCTGCACAAGTCTTGCCGTCCCCACGACTTGTGTGTCAATCCTCTGTCTGTCCAAGTTCCGCCACTGCTTCTGCATCCTCCACCTCATCTGGGTCCTCCACCTCCGCCCCAAGCCTGCCTGGTCAGGCCACCAGCGTTCTCACTGCGCAGAAGGAATCACGCACCCCTCATTACTATGCTGGCAGCAGAGCGCAACGGCATCAGGCGGTCTTTAGCTTGACATGTCTTGGTAATAAGAGTCACACAGCTGAGGAGTTGTGGTCAGCTCTGTGGTCCGAGTTTAATAAATGGTTGTCTCCACTCAAGCTGCAGCCTGGTAAGGCCGTGTGCGACAATGCTGCAAACCTGGGTGCGGCCCTTCGCCTGGGCAAGGTGACACACGTACCTTGTATGGCTCACGTGTTGAACCTTGTCGTGCAGCAATTTTTAACACACTATCCCGGCCTAGATGGCCTTCTGAACAGGGCACGAAAACTGTCTGCTCACTTCCGCCGTTCAAGCGCCGCAGCTGAGCGACTTGCATCGCTCCAGAAGTCTTTCGGCCTGCCGGTTCATCGCCTGAAATGCGATGTGGCGACACGCTGGAATTCAACTCTCCACATGTTACAGCGACTGTGGCAGCACCGCAGAGCCCTGGTGCAATACGTCATGACGTATAGCCTGGGCCAACGAGATGCAGAGGTGGGGCAGATCACCCTGATGGAGTGGTCTCAGATCAAGGACCTATGCACCCTTCTGCACAGTTTCGACATGGCGACGAATATGTTTAGCGCTGACAATGCCATTATCAGCATGACGATTCCAGTCATTTACATGCTGGAGCACACGCTAAACACTATTCGGAGTCAGGGGGTGGGACAACATGAAGGGGAGGAACTACAGGAGGATTCATATGCGCAAGGGACAACAACATCACCAAGGTCCAGACGTTCATCATCACCAACGCAGCAGGCATGGGACCAAGGGGGACAGGGATCGACAAGGGCGCATAGTAGCAGGCGAAATGTTGAGCAAGGTGCAGGAGAACATGAAGAAATGGAGGACGAACTGTCCATGGACATGGAAGACTCAGCGGATGAGGGAGACCTTGGTCAAATTTCAGTTGAAAGAGGTTGGGGGGAGATGTCAGAGGAAGAAAGAACGGGTAGCACCTCTATGCCACAAACACAGCGTGGACTTGGTCCGCATGGCTGCGCAAGACACATGAGCGCCTTTTTGTTGCACTACCTCCAACATGACCCTCGTATTGTCAAAATTAGAAGTGATGATGACTACTGGATTGCCACACTATTAGATCCCCGGTACAAGTCCAAATTTTGTGACATAATTCCAGCCATAGAAAGGGACGCACGTATGCAGGAGTATCAGCAGAAGCTGTTACTCGATCTTAGCTCGGCTTTTCCACCAAACAACCGTGGTGCAGGTGCAGGGAGTGAATCTCCCAGTTGTAACTTGACAAACATGGGACGGTCTCGTCATCTTCACCAGTCTACCCGTACCAGTAGGACCGTATCTGGTGCCGGTAACAGCAATTTTATGGAATCTTTTCATAATTTTTTTAGACCCTCTTTTGCAAGGCCACCAGAGACAACAAGTCTGACACATAGTCAACGGCTGGAGAGGATGATACAGGAGTATCTCCAAATGAACATCGATGCCATGACTTTGCAACTGGAGCCTTGCTCCTTTTGGGCTTCAAACCTAGAAAAATGGCCAGAGCTCGCAACTTATGCCTTGGAGATTTTGTCGTGTCCAGC
The DNA here is from genome assembly GCF_048569485.1 of Anomaloglossus baeobatrachus. Taxonomy (NCBI): domain Eukaryota; kingdom Metazoa; phylum Chordata; class Amphibia; order Anura; family Aromobatidae; genus Anomaloglossus; species Anomaloglossus baeobatrachus. The sequence goes on from NC_134361.1 coordinate 32,723,616, forward strand.
TGCCAGCGTTGTCTCTGAACGTGTCTTCAGTGCTGCTGGGTGTGTGCTGACAGATAAGCGCACGCGTCTGTCCAGTGACAATGTGGACAGACTGACATTCATCAAAATGAACAAGTCATAGATCCACAAGGAATTTACTACCCCTGTGTCATCCTGGGGAGAGTAAATGCTTGTGGATTTGGAATGTGCTTGATGCAAATCAAAACATCCTGTTTGCAACTGGGGCACAACTGCTGCCACTGAATGGGTGGGTGTGTGTGGCCCAATTTTTGGAAAAAAAGGGAGACTCCGCTTGGAGTAACCCTTGCTTACATTGTTTTTAAAAGAAGCCAAGATGAACAGAGCTGGGATCAGGAAAGACTTTGCTACCTACCCCGGTGTCATCCTGAGGACGGATAAGTATGGCGTATTTTTGAATGTGCTTGATGCAAATCTAGCTGTGAAGTGTGCAACTGGGGCACAACTGCTGCCACTGATGGGGTGGGTGTGTGGGGCCCAATTTTTGGAAAAAAAGGGAGGCTCCGCTTGGAGTAACCCTTGCTTGCTGTGTTTTTAAAAGAAGCCAAGATGAACAAGTCATGGGTCAGCAAAGACTTTGCTACCTACCCTGGTGTCATCCTGGGGACGGATAAGAATGACGTATTTTTGAATGTGCTTGATGCAAATGTAGCTGTGAAGTGTACAACTGGGGCACAACTGCTGCCACTGAAGGGGTGGGTGTGTGTGGGGCCCAATTTTTGGAAAAAAGGGAGACTCCGCTTGGAGTAACCCTTGATTGCTGTGTTTTTTATAAATGATCCAAGCTGCACAGAGCTGGGATCAGGAAAGACTTAGCTACCTACCCCGGTGTCATCCTGGGGACGGTTAATTATGGCGTATTTTTGAATGTGCTTGATGCAAATCTAGCTGTGAAGTGTGCAACTGGGGCACAAGTGCTACCACTGAATGGGTGGGTGTGTGTGTGGCCCAATTTTTGGAAAAAAGGGAGACTCCGCTTGGAGTCACCTTGCGGTGTTTTACATGATTTTAGAAGGGCGTGCCATGCCTATATCTGTGTGTCCTCCTCTTTTTCCTTGTCCAGCTGTTTTGTTTTCGCATGAGTATATGTCCTTGTCACTTTCCAATGTGTTTGAGTTGTTTGTCACCTTTAGGACACCTTTGAGGGTGTTTTCTAGGTGTTTTTCTGTGTTTGTGATTGCCTGCCATTGTTTCCTATGCAGTTCGAGTTCGGTTCGTCGAACGTTCGACGAACCGAACTCGAACGGGAGGTCCGTTCGGCGAACCAACCTCGAGCCGAACCGCGACCGGTTCGCTCATCTCTAATCAGCACACAGCAGGTCAACGCCCGAGTCTGCATATGCTGATACCAGACAGCAGAGAAATCATCAGGCGGAGTGTCAGAATCTGCAATCTGAATACAGTCCAATGCTACCATGACAGTCGGAGAAGTTTGTGCAAAATTCTCTTTGGGGATAATTATTATACCCCTTGTGAATGATTAAATCCGAAACTGCATGTCTTGTCACAGGAGACTGCTCAGAACTTTGTAGGAGGTGACTGGCCTACATCCCACGCATTATCTCAAAATATGATGGGAAAGAAATTTTAAAGTGCAGTAATCTGTTAAGTGGAGTACAATCCTGTAAAGGAAATATGTCGCCAGTTTTTTAGCAACTAATCTGCGAGCAGCATAATGTAGGGGCAGAGACCCTGATTCCAGTGATGTGTCACTTACTGTACTGCTCTGCTTAGTGTAGCTTTGATAAAATCACTGTTTTTTAGCAGGAAATTATCACTAGCGGTCTTGCAAATCTGATGCCATTAAGTACAATCAATCCCCGAAACTGATTGGCAGCTTTCTGCCTATGCACAGTGAACACAGAGATGTTCCAATCAGTGGTGTGGGTGAGGTTATACAGAGTTCGGTATCTGCAGCAGAGAAAACAGTTTATTAAAACTACAGCAGCCAGAAAAGTACGTGACACACAGAGAAAGAAAGACACGCAGCTGGAATCAGGGTCTCTGCCCCTGCATCACATGGAGTAGCAAAAACCTAGTGACAAAGGATGGGAAAGGTTAAAGAGTGGATATTCCATATCTAGCACTCCTCCCCCACACAGCAGACTCCGGGCCTTGCCGACGCTCGCTGGGTGAATAGTACTGTATATTTCTCCTTTAGTGTCAGCTGCAGAGAAAATGTGTAGCGAGCAGCAACTTCCCATGGTGATAAAAATTGATGGCCGGGGTTTTTTAAACTGGACCCACAAGGATCAAACCGTCATACTGTTTTGGCACCGAAATGCAATCTGCTTATTACTTCTTACAGTATATGGATATTTAAAGAGCCAGCCAGCCCTTTGATTATTTGCACGAAAAGCACAGAATATAGAAGCAACTTTTACGCTAAAATGCTGCTGTGTTTTGAAAAAAATTCTCCTTGCGGAAACTGACAAACCTTATCATATGACTTAGTGATTTATGCCAGATCAGAACCTCAATTTGCAGACACGGTGTTTAGGGGTGACTGCCTCTCGTCAGTGTAAAGTATGAGATCTGGCTGTATGAGAAGCTATATTGGGGTCTAAGGGGAAAACGTTTCTCCTTACGGAGACCTGACAAACCTTATCATATGACTTAGGAATTATGCCAGATCAGAACCTCAATTTGCAGACATGGTGTTTTGGGGTGATTGCCTCTCGTCAGTGCAAAGTATGAGGTCTGATCTGGCTGTATGAGAAGCTATAGTGGGGTCTAAGGGGAAAACTTTTCTCCTTGCGGAGACTTGACAATCCAATCTGGCTGCCAGTGGGGAGACTTATATCTGCAATGCTCCTCTGGGAAATATTCATATTGTCTCTTCAGGGAAGAAGGAGGCGAACTCTAGCGCCACCTATTGGAAGCAACAATCCTAAAAGTCAAAAATGGCCCTTTAACAAGCCTTATCATATGACTTAGGATTTATGCTAGATCAGATCCTCAATTTGTAGACACTGTGTTTCGGGATGATTGCCTCTCGTCAGTGCAAAGTATGAGATCTGATCTTGCTGTATGAGAAGCTATAGTGGGGTCTAAGGAAAAAACTTTTCTCCTTGCGGAGACCTGACAAACCAATCTGGCTGCCTGGGAGGAGACTTATAGCTGCAATGCTCCTCTGGGAAATATGTAAATTGTCTTTTCAGGGAGGAAGGAGACGAACTCTAGTGCCACCTAGTGGAGGTAGCAATCCTAAAAGTCAAAAATGACCCTCCTTTTTCCCTGAAGAGACAATTTTCTTATTTCACAGAGGAGCATTGCAGTTATAAGTCTCCTCACTGGCAGCCATATTGGTTTGTCAGTCTCCAAAAGTAGAAACGTTTCCCCTTAGACCCCATTATAGCTTCTCATACAGCCAGATCAGATCTCATACTTTGCACTGACGAGGGCCAATCACCCAAAACACTGTGTCTGCAAATTGAGATTCTGATCTGGTATAAATCCTAAGTCATGTGAAAAGGCTCATTAAAGGGTGACTTTTGACTTTTAGGATCGCTACCTCCAATAGGTGGCACCAGAGTTCGTCTCCTTCCTCCCTGAAGAGACAAATTGAATATTTCCCAGAGCAGCATTGCAGCTATAAGTCTCCTCACTGGCAGTCAGATTGGTTTGTCAGTCTCTGCAAGTAGAAAAGGTTTCCCCCTAGACCCCACTATAGTTTCTCATATAGACAGATCAGATGTCATACTTTGTACTGATGAGGGGCAATCACCCCGAAACACTGTGTCTGCAAATTGAGGATCTGATCTGGCATAACTCCTAAGCCATATGAAAAGGCTCGTTAAAGGGTCACTTTTGACTTTTAGGATACTTCCAATAGGTGGCGCAAGAGTTCGTCTCCTTCCTCCCCGAAGAGACAATTTGGAAAAAATTAACTCGGTAAATTGAGACAGGAACGAATGAAGGGGTCTGTAGAGCGGCTGTCAATCAAACAAAGCTGGGTGGAGAAAAACGGGAAGGAGCCGCCCAGTGGACTCATCTCTGTGCCCAAACTCCTCCTGGTGACATATTAGTTATAGTGTGCCCAGAACCAAAAAGGAGAATTAATGCAAATTTCATTTCTTCCAGAAGATCAGAGAATTACACAGATTGACCAGTGACTTTACCAGTGTAATGCTTCCTCTCCCCTGTGGAGGCGCTGTGGTGAAATTCAACAGTTACTGTTGGATTCCTTCACACGGTGTTGCCAGCGGGCTGTCATGGACCATCCTAAATAAAGAGATTGCTAAGAGTGAGGACTACCGGTATCTCGCTAGGTAATAAAGGACTCCCGACAAGTGCCGCAACACACAGGGAACACCGGGTTAATCTATACAACGGTAGGCCCTGGCACTAGGGAGAGGGGAACAGGGGTCACCTCCTAACACTCACCTGAGGCTGAATCCTTCACTCCCTAATCTCCCTAGATGGGTCCTTCCCCCGGGCGCCGACACATGCCTACGCCCTTGGTGGCCCTAAACTCACCTAGTCTAGTGAAGGCCAGTGAGATGCTATAATAAGACAGCACGAGGAAGGTAAGACGAACAGATGGGGAAAGACACAAAAAAAATTTAATCCTAGTTTTTTTCAGAAGGAAACTTTGCAGCTGCAATAGTAACGACACCACAGCTATGCAGCGAGGAGCTCCTTCAAACATGGTCAGCATTGGTATAATGTGTAACAGTAGGTCTGCTCACACTACCAAAGAATGGTACTGTGAAGTGAAATAAATAACTGTGACTCAGGTACTACCGGTGACCCGCCAGATAATAAGGGACTCCCGACAAGTACCACAACACACAGGGTACGCCGGGGATACAATACAACGGTAGTGCCAAAGCACTAGGGAGAGGGTAGCAGGTTCACCTCATAGCACTCACCTGAGTCTGATCCCTGCACTCCCTAACGTCCCTAGACGGGTTCTTCCCCCATGCACCGTCACGTGTCTAGGCCCTTGGTGGCCCTAAACTCACCCTGACTAATGAAGGCCAGCGAGACGCTACAATTAGACATCACAAGGAAGGTAAGAGGAACAGGTTGTGAAAGACACAACAAAAAGCACTCATAGTTTTCTTCAGAAGGAAACTTCACAGCTGAAATACTAACAACACCACAGCTATGCAGAGACAAGCTCCTTCAACATGGTCAGCATAGGTATGATGTATAAGAATAGGTCTGCTCACGCCGCCAAAGAGTGGTACTCTGAAGTCAAATAAATAACTGACGCACAGTGACTACCAGTGTACCGCCAGGAAATAAGGGACGCCTGACGAGTGCCGCAACACACAGGGTACACTGGGGAAACGATACAATAGTAGGTCCTGGCAATAGGGAGGGAGGAGCAGGGTCACCTAACACTCACCTGAGGGTGATCACTGAACTCCCTAACGTCCCTAGACGGGTCCTTCCCCCATGCGCCATCACATGCCTAGGCCCTTGCTGGCCCTAAACTCAACCTGACTGGTGAAGGCCAGCGAGATACTAGTCTCGACACTATCATAAGACAGCACGTGGAAGGAAAGATGAATGGATGGGGAAATACACAACAAATAGCACTCCTCATTTTCTCCAGAAGGAAACTTCACAGCTGCAATACTAACACCACAGCTATGCAGAGACATGCTCCTTCAACATGGTCAGCATAGGTATGAAGTGTAAGAATAGGTCTGCTCACACTGCCGAAGAGTGGTGCTCTGAAGTCAAATAAATAACAGAAAGTAGTAACTTTGGTACTCAACCTTCTTTTGAGTGCCGAAGTTATTACTAGCCTCGCCACTACCATAAGACGACACGAGGAAGGTAAGACAAACGGTTGATGAAAGACACAACAAAAAGCACTCCTTAGTTTCTTCAGTAGGAACCTTTCAGCTGCAATTGAAATAACACCACAGCTATGCAGCGACGAACTCCTTCAACATGGCCAGCATAGGTATCATGTGTAAGAATAATGGTGCTCTGAAGTCAAATAAATAACAGAAAGTAGTAACTTTGGTACTCAACCTTCTTTTGAGTGCCGAAGTTATTACTAGTCTCGCCACTACAATAAGACAACACAAGGAAGGTAAGACAAATAGTTGCTAAAAGACACAACAAAAAGCACTCCTTGGTTTCTTTAGTAGGAAACTTTTCAGCTGCAATACAAATAACACCCCAGCTATGCAGAGACAAGCTCCTTCAACATGGCCAGCATAGGTATGAGCTATAGCCGGCATAGAGAGGAGTGGATATTTATAGTAGAAAGGAGTGGCTGCAGCTGAGATTACAACTACCTGTTAGATCACTGCAGGATAGATATGAACCTTAATTGACCTGCATGTAAATTTTTGCTACATGGGCCAAATTTGTGGCAAAACTGCGGAAAAATTTGCAACAAATCCACATATAACACGTGCAGATTTTGTTCCAGACTTTAATGCAGATTCTACATTTTCGTATGTGTGACCTTCCTCGTGGCTAATCAATCTGAAATGTATTGGGACTGGTTCCCGGTGAACGGCATCTTCAGAAATGACAGGCGCGTTTGCTTCCTCCACTCTTCGGAGGTGACAGCTGCACTTTAATACTAACGGGCCCGTTACAATATCTTTCTTGTTCATGTCAGCCAAAATCAAATATGTTCCTTTGAGGTGGCACAAAAAGAACACGTTCCAAGGTGTCGCTAATCTGTCAGCAAATGCCTATTTTTAGCTTAGGTTTTTAACGTGAAGCTCCAGTTTGGAAAGTGCATCAATAACGAATCCTATTACTGTCAGGGGATCTCCATCCTGCGCCTGTCAGGGCATGCTGGGAGTTATGGTCGCATAAAAGGACGAGGAACTTGCTTGAAGCTGTTGACAGGATAAAAAAAGAGGCATCTCTTGTTTTTAGAGAACAGCGCCACTCTTTGTGTTGGGCTGTGACTGGTATTGCACCTAAGCTTGAATCACTGAAATCCAAAGTGAGCTGCAATACCAGACATGGCCTATGGACAATAATGGCGCTGTTTCTGGAAATTAAATAAGCCTATGTTTCTGCATTATCGCTTTGAGTCCCTTCATATGCAGCATTAAGTCTAGGGCAGGGGGGAAGAGGTGGTCTATTAATTTTACCAAGGGGGTCACATGAGAGACCGTGACTGTTGTGGAGGCTGAACCAATAGGCTGTAATTAATATTGCTCAATATTAATATTAACAGATTATTATAATTATTATTTTATAGTAATATTAAATGTATTACTTAATATTGGGCCCCAAATTTCCCCCGATATACAGTATGAGCCACACATAGCCTCCTATATACAGTATGAGCCCCCACATAGCCTCTTATATACAGTATGAGCCCCCACATAGCCTCCTATATACAGTATGAGCCCCACATAGTCCCCTATATACAGTATGAGCCCCCACATAGCCTTCTATATACAGTATGAGCCCCCACATAGCCCCTATATACAGTATGAGCCACACATAGCCCCCTATATACAGTATGAGCCCCACATAGCCTCTATATACAGTATGAGCCCCCACATAGCCTCTCTATCTACAGTATGAGCCCCCACATAGCCCCCTATATACAGTATGAGCCCCACATAGCCTCTATATACAGTATGAGCCCCCACATAGCCTCCTATATACAGTATGAGCCCCCACATAGCCCCTATATACAGTATGAGCCACACATAGCCTCTTATATACAGTATGAGCCACACATAGCCTTCCTATATACAGTATGAGCCCCCACATAGCCCCCTATATACACATTATGAGCCCCCACATAGCTTCCTTTATACAGTGTGAGCCCCCACATAGCCTCCTATATACAGAGTAAGCCTCCATATAGCCTCCTATATACAGTATGAGCCCCCACATAGCTTCGTATATACAGTATAAACCTCCACATAACCCTTGTATACACTATGAGCCCCACATAGCCCCCTATGGACAGTATGAGTCCATATATAGCCTCCTACATACAGTATGAGCCATTACATAGCCCCCTATAGACAGTATGAACCTCACATAGCCCCTATATACAGTATGAGCCTCAAATAGCCTCCTATATACAGTATGAGCTCATACAATAGCCCCTATAGACACAGTATGAGCCCCCACATAGCCCCCTATATTCAGTATGAGCTCCCACATAGTCCCCTATATACAGAGAGAGCCCCCCACATAGCCTCCTATATACAGCCTGAGGCATCACATAGCTCCCTGTATACAGTACCAGCCCCAATAGCCTTGTTTATACCGTATGAGCACACACAGCCTCTATATACAGCATTAGCTCCCACATAGCCCCCTAAATACAGTATGAGCCCCACCTAGCCTCGTATATACAGTTTAAGCCTACACATAGCCTCCTATGTACAGCATGAGCCCCCACATAGCCTCCTATATACAGTATGAGCCCACACATAGCCTCCTATATACAGCATGAGCCCCCACATAGCCTCCTATATACAGTATGAGCCCACACATAGCCTCCTATATACAGCATGAGCCCCCACATAGCCTCCTATATACAGTATGAGCCCACACATAGCCTCCTATATACAGTATGAGCCCACACATAGCCTCTTATATACATTATGAGCCACACATAGTCCCCTATATACAACATGAGCCCACACATAGTCTCCTATATACATTATGAGCCGCATATAGTTCCCTATGTACAGTATGATTCCCCACATAGCCTCCTATATACAGCATTAGCCCCCACATAGCCCCCTAAATACAGTATGAGCCCCGCCTAGCCTCGTATATACAGTTTAAGCCCACACATAGCCTCCTATGTACAGTATGAGCCCCCACATAGCCTCCTATGTACAGTATGAGCCCCCACATAGCCTCCTATGTACAGTATGAGCCCATACACATATGGAAAAAAACACCCCATTCTCACCTCGCTCCCCTCCCCCAGTGCTTTGCTGCACTGACCCTGTACATAGCACATATGCCGAGGTGATGTCCTTGTGTCTGATGTCTCACACTTTGATTGGTGGAAGAAGGAGCCGGCGATCCCTTCTCCACCGATGTGTTGAGGATGCAGATAGCGGTGGCATTGGGCGGCGGGCAGCGGAGGGCGAGGTGCTCTTCGGCTGTCTCGGTCCGCGGCCCGTGCTTTGCCCAACCCTGCTCTATGGTGTAGCTACACTATAAGTGGTGCCAGAAGTGCAATTGTACCCTGAAATCTTGGGCTCGTGATGCCTCTGAATGCTTCCCCTACTGCATACATATGATAACGTTACCTGTCGATTGCAGGGTCCTGTTACACGTTTTACACTTGGACCCCCTCCTCTAAATGATGTAACCTTGTGCAAAGCAGAAAATGGAAGCGTGAGAATTAATGTGTCAAATATCAGATACGCGGAGCCAGATCTGACAGTTCCCGCTCACTGGGGAGGATAATGGCGGCGGACCGAGTTATTAGTCGTTAATGATCTCTTTTTTATGGTTAAATTAAAAGCATTTTAACCCCAACTCTGCCAGGTTTTGAGAATAATGTCTATATATACATAAACAGGACAAGACACACAAATAAAAACAGAACTATAAAATGACAAAAGGAATCATATTGAGGAGTAAGAGGAGATGGACGGTGTTTGGTTCACCGCGCCTCTGCTGGAAATGTCGTCGCTCCACGCTGCGGTAGTATTTAATAGTAGTTTTATATTGCTTTAAAATCATATTGGATCCAATATATTCTTGAAAAATTGATGCTAGGCGCGTATTGTAAAAACAAAGCCAGCGCATTACACTCATAAGGAACTTCATGAGTCCTGTATTTATCTGTAATAAATGTAAAAAATCTATATATATATATATATATATGTCACGGCCGGGCGGTCGGGCAGACCCAGGAGGTGGATCCACTGGACCGAACTCGAAGATGGTGGTAGGGAGTCCGGCAGCTGAAGCACTGATGGGCAGCAGAACAGTCCGTGCAAGTGAAGGGAGCGGAGGAGTCCCTGGGACCACGGAGTCACAGATGGTAGTCCTGGTGACGTAGCTCAGGTTCGGAAGCCGAGATGATATCAGGCGGGGTCCGGAACCTCAGGAGCGAGATGACGGGTCACCGCAGGGATCCGAGATGGTACGGACTGTCAGATGGCAGACGGACAGTGTGCGGGGTTCAGGATACGGCTGACTGGATGGCGAGGCAGGTACGGCTCTACAAAGAGAGATAGGTGAGTACAGGCACATAAACACCAGGAGACCTGACTCCTAGCTCAGGGAACACGAAGATCAGGCCCCGCCCCCTTGGACAATAACCCCCTTTATACCCAGTACCTGTTCAACCTCATTTCCTGTTAATGGGCGCTGGCCCTTTAAGAAAGGGTCAGTGACCGCGCGCGCGCCCTAACGCGCATGCGCGCCGCCCGGGTGCCAGAAGCCAGGGAAGGAGGCTGAGAGGAGGACGCAGGAGAGCCGGCCAGGTCCTGGGAAGCCGTCGGGCGCCGGGATCGGGGACCAGGGGGCCTGGGACGGACGGAATCCGGGGGCTGAGGAGCGGGCAGCGTGGCAGGTGAGCCGGGGAGCGGGGGTGAGGACCCGGGGAGCGTGACAGTACCCCCCCCCCACCCCGCAACCGGGACATGAAGGCACGGATAAGAGGAGTGCCCACGTTCTCCCTGGGCTCCCAAGACCTATCCTCAGGACCATACCCTTCCCAGTCCACCAGGAAGAACTGCCGACCTCGAACAGTCTTCATGGCCACGATATCCCTTACCGCATAGATGTCGTCATCGGCAATAGGTGGAGGGGCCGGACTGGCAGCATCGGAGAAGGGACCAAGGATAACCGGCTTGAGCAGGGAGACGTGGAATGAGTTGGGTATCCTCATCGTGGCCGGGAGTTGTAGCTTGTAGGAAACCTCATTGATCTTGCTGAGGACTTTAAACGGCCCAATGTAGCGAGGACCCAGCTTGTATGATGGTATCTTCAGGCGGACGTACTGGGAAGCAAGCCAGACGAGGTCTCCAGGAGAGAAACACGGAGGGTCCAGACGTCTCTTGTCGGCGTGTCTTTTCATCCGCAGGGAAGCACGCCCAAGGGACGATTTGACAGAGTCCCAAATGTTTGCAAAGTCACGGGCTACTGTATCTGCAGCAGGGACATCCGAAGAGGGGGATACAGGCAATGGGATGGAAGGCTGAAGCCCGTAAACAACATGGAAGGGAGAGCTGGAGGACGACTCACTGAAGTGGTGGTTGTGGGAGAATTCAGCCCAAGGTAGAAGGGCGGACCAGTCGTCATGATGGGCATTGACGTAGTGACGTAAGAAAGAGGTCAAGATTTGATTGACCCTCTCTACCTGGCCATTAGACTGAGGATGGTATGCAGATGAAAAGTCCAGAGTCACTCCCAGATGGTTACAGAGAGCCCTCCAGAAGCGGGAAGTGAACTGAGTTCCTCTGTCTGATACGATGTGTAATGGAAAGCCATGCAAGCGGAAGATGTGTTGTATATAGGCGTCCGCGAGTTCCTGAGCAGAGGGCAGTCCAGCCATAGGGACGAAATGGGCCATTTTAGAGAACCGATCCACCACGACCCATATGACTGTGTGTCCGGATGACAATGGCAAGTCCGTAATAAAGTCCATAGCTATGTGTTGCCACGGAACTGAGGGTATCGGTAGAGGCAGAAGACGGCCATAGGGCAGGTGTTTGGGCGTCTTGTTCCTGGCACAAGAGGAACAGGCAGAGACAAAGGCGGCGACGTCAGTGCGAAGGGATGGCCACCAGTAATGGCGTACAATCGCACCCCATGTTCTCTTCTGGCCTGCATGGCCGGCTGTTTTTGAGGCATGACCCCAGTGTAACACTTTTAGCCTGTCAGTCTCCGAGACATAGGTCTTCCCGGGTGGTATTTGGGCCAGAGTGACGGGAGCCACCGGAACAATCTTGCTAGGAGGGATGATAGGTTGGGTAGTCTCTTCCTCCTGTTCCATGGGCATGAGGGACCTAGACAAGGCATCGGCGCGTACATTCTTGTCCGCGGGTCGGAAGTGGAGCTGGAAGTCAAACCTGGCAAAGAATAAGGACCACCTGGCTTGCCGTGGGTTCAGTCGCTGAGCGGACCGCAGGTATTCCAGGTTCTTGTGGTCCGTGTAGATGGTCACGGGGTACACTGCTCCTTCCAGGAGGTAACGCCACTCCTCCAGAGCTAGTTTGACCGCCAATAATTCTCGGTCACCGATGGTGTAATTCCGTTCAGGTGCTGAGAAGCTCTTAGAAAAGAAACCGCAAGTCACCATCTTCCCGGAGGAGGATTTTTGCATGAGCACTGCTCCGGCTCCTGAGGAGGAGGCATCCACCTCCAAGGTGAACTGGCGGTTTAACTCCGGTCGGTGGAGTACAGGAGAGGAGGCGAAAGCTCGCTTCAAAGAGCAAAACGCGGCGTCGGCCGCAGGTGACCAGTCCTTTGGTTTAGCCTCCTTTTTGGTCAAAGCGGAGAGAGGAGCAGTCAGGGCGGAGAAGTGCGGGATAAACTGGCGGTAGTAGTTGGCGAATCCCAGGAACCGTTGGATTGCCTTCAGTCCAGAAGGAGGAGGCCAGTTGAGTATGGAGGAGACCTTCTTTGGATCCATCTGCAACCCAGTACCCGAGATGATGTATCCCAGGAAAGGAAGAGAAGACTGCTCAAAGACGCACTTCTCATATTTGGCGTAGAGACGATTCTCTCTCAGTCTTTGTAGAACCAGCTTTACGTTCTCTCTGTGGGTCTGGAGGTCCGGAGAGAAGACAAGGATGTCATCCAGATAAACTACTACACAGAGGTAGAGGAGGTCCCGGAAAATGTCGTTCACCAGTTCTTGGAATACGGCAGGAGCGTTACACAGACCGAAGGGCATCACGCAGTATTCGTAGTGCCCGTCGCGAGTATTAAATGCGGTCTTCCATTCGTCCCCAGAGCGGATACGAACTAGGTTGTAGGCACCCCGAAGATCCAGTTTGGTGAACACACGGGCTCCTCTGAGCCGGTCGAACAATTCGGGGATGAGCGGTAGGGGGTACTTGTTTTTTATGGTGATCTGATTCAAGCCCCGGTAGTCAATGCATGGGCGAAGGTCACCCTCTTTCTTCTTAACGAAGAAGAAGCCTGCTCCCGCAGGAGAGGAGGATCTCCGGATGAATCCCTTTGCCAGGCTTTCCGTGATGTATGTGGACATGGCCCTGGTTTCAGCTGGAGACAACGGATATATCCGTCCTCGAGGTGGTGTTGTTCCTGGGAGCAGGTCGATGGCGCAATCGTAGGGACGGTGTGGCGGAAGTACCTCAGACTCCTTCTTGTCAAAAACGTCTGCGAAGGACCAATAGGCCGAGGGCAGTTCCGGTAGGTTCTCTGGAGCCGGGGGACGTCGGATTGGTTGTAGGGACTTTAGACATCTCTCATGACAGGCAGAGCCCCAACGAGTGATTTCGCCAGTACCCCAGCTGACTGATGGTTCGTGTGTCCGCAACCAAGGAAGTCCCAGCAGGATTTGATGGGACATGTGTGGAAGGACGTAGAGAGCGATGTTCTCGGTGTGCAGAGCACCTATACGCAATTCCACCGGCTTGGTGATCCAGGAGATGGTATCAGAGAGGGGTCTCCCATCCACCGAGGCAATCACTAGGGGCTTATCGAGTGGAGTAACAGGCAGCTGGTACTTGTCCACCGTGGCCTGCTGGATAAAATTGCCTGCTGCTCCGGAGTCGAGGTATGCCTCAGCCGTGAAGCGCGTCTCTCCTGTTGACACTTGTACCGTCCACATAACTGGGTCTGAGAGAGTCCCAGCACCTAGGGTGGCCTCTCCTACCAACCCTAGGCTTTGGAGTTTCCCGGCCTTTCCGGACAGGAGCGTAAGAGATGAGTGCCCTCTCCGCAGTAAAAGCAGAGGCCTTTGGCGAGCCGCTCTGCTCTACGTTGGTCAGACTGTCGTACTCGGTCAACCTGCATGGGCTCGTGGACAGGAATCCCAGCTGTTGATGAGTGAGGCACAGAGGACTTCTGTGGAGGAGGGGAGTGCCGTACTGCACGTCTCTCACGATACAGCTCTTTGGAGCGTTCCTGGAAACGAATGTCCACTCGAGTGGCTAGGGCAATCAGGGCATCTAGGGTGGAGGGCACGTCACGGCCCGCCAACTCATCCTTGATGCGACTCGAGAGTCCTTCCCAGAAGGCGGCTGTCAGGGCCTCATTATTCCACCCGAGTTCAGAAGCCAAAGTACGGAAACGGATGGCATATTGGCCCACCGTCAGTGTTCCTTGACGTAGGCGGAGGAGGGATGAAGCAGACGCAGAGGCGCGTCCCGGCTCGTCGAAGGTGCTGCGAAAGGCCTGCAGGAAGTCTTGAAGGTTCTTGGTCATGGGGTCCTCCTTCTCCCACAAGGGGTTCATCCACGCCAGCGCCTCGCCCTCCAGATGAGACATTATAAAGGCGACCTTGGCTTGGTCAGAGGCGAACAGATGTGGCAGCTGCGTGAAATGAAGGGAACACTGGTTTATGAAGCCCCTGCAGGTCTTGGGATCTCCAGCATAACGAGGTGGTGACGCCAAACGGAGACGGGAAGCATCTGAAGAGGCTGCCACTGGTGCGGGAGCCATGGCTTGCCTAGCTGGGGACCTGGGTGCCGCAGGCGTCATTGATGCTTGTAACGTGTACAGGCGGGTGTCCACGGAGGTCATAAATTGCAACATGCGGGTCTGAACTTCATGCTGACGTTGGAGTTCCTCTTGCAAGGCCGCTAGTGCTGCAGCGGGATCCATGGCCTGATCTTACTGTCACGGCCGGGCGGTCGGGCAGACCCAGGAGGTGGATCCACTGGACCGAACTCGAAGATGGTGGTAGGGAGTCCGGCAGCTGAAGCACTGATGGGCAGCAGAACAGTCCGTGCAAGTGAAGGCAGCGGAGGAGTCCCTGGGACCACGGAGTCACAGATGGTAGTCCTGGTGACGTAGCTCAGGTTCGGAAGCCGAGATGATATCAGGCGGGGTCCGGAACCTCAGGAGCGAGATGACGGGTCACCGCAGGGATCCGAGATGGTACGGACTGTCAGATGGCAGACGGACAGTGTGCGGGGTTCAGGATACGGCTGACTGGATGGCGAGGCAGGTACGGCTCTACAAAGAGAGATAGGTGAGTACAGGCACATAAACACCAGGAGACCTGACTCCTAGCTCAGGGAACACGAAGATCAGGCCCCGCCCCCTTGGACAATAACCCCCTTTATACCCAGTACCTGTTCAACCTCATTTCCTGTTAATGGGCGCTGGCCCTTTAAGAAAGGGTCAGTGACCGCGCGCGCGCCCTAACGCGCATGCGCGCCGCCCGGGTGCCAGAAGCCAGGGAAGGAGGCTGAGAGGAGGACGCAGGAGAGCCGGCCAGGTCCTGGGAAGCCGTCGGGCGCCGGGATCGGGGACCAGGGGGCCTGGGACGGACGGAATCCGGGGGCTGAGGAGCGGGCAGCGTGGCAGGTGAGCCGGGGAGCGGGGGTGAGGACCCGGGGAGCGTGACAATATATATATATATATACATACATGTTTGGGATCCTTGGACACCCAATACTTCTAAAAATCAATGTTTATGATGTGTAAGGTGAGGTTGATCATATTATCCATCAAAGTCAATGGCTGCTCACTCTCCATGTCCCGGTGTATCCCTTGACTCAATGCCTCGGTGTATCCCTTGACTCTGCTCTATCTTTCAAGCCACACATCCAAGCCCTCTTCACCTCCTGCTGCCTCCATCTCAAAAATATTTCCAGGATGCGTACATTCCTTGACCAATAATCTGCAAAAACACTAGTGCATGTCCTAATCATCTCCCGCCTTGACTACTGTAACCTCCTGCTCTGTGGCCTCACTTCTAACACTCTTACCCCCTCCATTCTATCCTAAAATGTTCCGCCCGATTAATCCACCTCTCCCCTCGCTATTCACCAGCCTCACCACTCTGCTAATCCCTTCACTGGCTTCCCATTGCCCCTAGACTCCAATTTAAAACACTAACCATGACATACAAAGCCATCCACAACCTGTCTTCTCCCTACATCTATGACCTAGCTTCCCGGTACCTACCTGTACGCAAGCTCCGTTCCTCACAAGATCTCCTTCTCACCTTCCATCTTATCGCCTCTTCTTACAGTCACATACAAGATTTCTCCCGCACCTCCCCCATACTCTGGAATTCTCTACCCTAGGATATCAGACTTTCACCTACCGTGGAAACCTTCAAAAAGAACCTGAAGACTCACCTCTTCCAACAAGCCTACAACCTGCAATACCCCTCAGTCCACTATAGCGAGGCACAACCATCTCTACCTACCGTTTCCTCACCCATCCCCTGTAGACTGTGAGCCCTGGCGAGCAGAATCCTCTCCTCCTGTATACTGTTATCCCTTGTTGGTGGGGTCCTCTCTCCTCCTGTAGACTGTCATGCCTCACAGGCAGGGTCCTTTCTCCTCCTGTAGACTGTCATCCCTCGCGGGCAGAGTCCTCTCTCCTCCTCTCCTCCTATAGACTGCCATTCCTCCATTCCTCGTGGGCAGGGTCCTCTCTCCTCCTGTAGACTGGCATTCCTCACGGGCAGGGTCCTCTCTCCTCCTGTAGACTGTCATTCCTTGCTGGCACAGTCCTGTCTCCTCCTGTAGACTGTGGGACCTCGCAGGCAGGGTCCCCTCTCCTCCTCTTGACTGTAATCCCTGCCGGGCACAGTCCTCTCTCTTCCTGTAGACTGTCAGCCCTCTTGGCCAGGGATCTCTCTCCTCCTCTAGACTGTCATCCCTCGCGGGCATGGTCCTCTCTCCTACTATAGACTGTCATCCATTATGGGCAGGGTCCTCTCTCCTCTTCTAGACTGTCATCCCTCACGGGCATGGTCTTCTCTCCGTCTGTAGACTGTCATCCCTCGAGGGCATGGTCCTCTCTCCTCCTGTAGACTGTCATCCGTCGCGGGCATGGTCTTCTCTTCTCCTGTACACTGTCATTCCTCGCGGGCATGGTTCTCTCTCCTCCTGTAGACTGTCATCCCTCGCAGGCAGGATCCTCTCTCCTCCTGTAGACTGTCATCGCTCGCGGGCACAGTCCTCTCTCTTCCTGTAGACTGTCAGCCCTGTTGGGCAGGGATCTCTCTCCTCCTATAGACTGTCATCCCTCGCGAGCAGGGCCCTCTCTCCTCCTGTAGACTGTCATCCCTCGCGGGCATGGTCCTCTCTTTTTCTGTAGACTGTCAGCCCTCGCGAGCAGGGCCCTCTCTCCTCCTGTAGACTGTCATCCCTCGCGGGCAGGGCCCTGTATGCTCCTGTAGACTGTCATCCCTCGCGGGCATGGTCCTCTCTCTTTCTGTAGACTGTCAGCCCTCTTGGGCAGGGATCTCTCTCCTCCTATAGACTGTCATCCCTCGCGAGCAGGGCCCTCTCTCCTCCTGTAGACTGTCATCCCTCGCGGGCATGGTCCTCTCTCTTTCTGTAGACTGTCAGCCCTCTCGGGCAGGGATCTCTCTCCTCCTATAGACTGTCATCCCTCGCAAGCAGGGCCCTCTCTCCTCCTGTAGACTGTCATCCCTCGCAGGCAGGGCCCTGTATCCTCCTGTAGACTGTCATCCCTCGCGGGCACAGTCCTCTCTCTTCCTGTAGACTGTCAGCCCTCTTGGGCAGGGATCTCTCTCCTCCTATAGACTGTCATCCCTCGCGGGCATGGTCTTCTCTCTTTCTGGAGACTGTCAACCCTCTCGGGCAGGGATCGCTCTCCTCCTATAGACTGTCATCCATCGCGAGCAGAATCCTCTCTCCTCCTGTAGACTGTGAACCCTCGTGGGCAGGGTCCTCTCTCCTCCTGTAGACTGTGAGCCCTTGCGGGCATGGTCCTTTTTCCTCCTGTAGAATGTCATCCCTCGCGGGCAGGGACCTCTCTCCTCCTGTAGACTGTCATCCCTCGCAGGCAGGATCCTCTCTCCTCCTGTAGACTGTCATCGCTCGCGGGCACAGTCCTCTCTCTTCCTGTAGACTGTCAGCCCTGTTGGGCAGGGATCTCTCTCCTCCTATAGACTGTCATCCCTCGCGAGCAGGGACCTCTCTCCTCCTGTAGACTGTGATCCCTCGCGGGCATGGTCCTCTCTTCTCCTGTAGACTGTCATCCCTCGCGGGCATGGTCCTCTCTCTTCCTGTAGACTGCCATCCCTCACGGACAGGGACCTCTCTCCTTCTGTAGACTGTCATCCCTCGTGGGCAGGGTCCTCTCTCCTTCTGTAGACTGTCATCCCTCGTGGGCAGGGTCCTCTCTTCTCCTGTAGACTGTGAGCCCTCGCGGGCAGGGACCTCTCTTCTCCTGTAGACTGTCATCCCTTGCGGGCAGGGACCTCTCTCCTCCTGTAGACTGTCATCCCTCGCGGGCAGGGACCTCTCTCCTCCTGTAGACTGTCAGCCCTCGCGGGCAGGAATCTCTCTCCTCCTGTAGACTATCATCCCTCGTGAGCAAGGCCCTCTCTCCTCCTGTAGACCTGTCATACCTCGCAGGCAGGGACCTCTCTCCTCCTGTAGACTGTTATCCCTCACGGACAGGGTCATCTCTCCTCCTGTAGACTGTTATTCCTCGCGGGCAGGGACCTCTCTCCTCCTGTAGACTGTCATCCCTTGCGGGCAGGGATCTCTCTCCTTCTGTAGACTGTCATCCCTCGCGGGCAGGGCCCTCTCTCCTCCTGTAGACTGTCATCGCTCGTGGTCACTGTCATCCCTCACGAACAGGGTCCTCTCTCCTCCTGTAGACTGTTATCCCTCGCGGGCAGGGATCTCTCTCCTCCTGTACACTGTCATACCTCGAGGGCAGGGACCTTTCTCCTCCTGTAGACTGTCATCCCTCGCGAGCAGGGACCTCTCTCCTCCTGTAGACTGTCATCCCTCGCGGGCATGGTCCTCTCCTCTCCTGTAGACTGTCATCCCTCGCGGGCATGGTCCTCTCTCTTCCTGTAGACTGTCATCCCTCACGGACAGGGACCTCTCTCCTTCTGTAGACTGTCATCCCTCGTGGGCAGGGTCCTCTCTCCTTCTGTAGACTGTCATCCCTTGTGGGCAGGGTCCTCTCTTCTCCTGTAGACTGTGAGCCCTCGCGGGCAGGGACCTCTCTTCTCCTGTAGACTGTCATCCCTTGCGGGCAGGGACCGCTCTCCTCCTGTAGACTGTCATCCCTCGCGGGCAGGGACCTCTCTCCTCCTGTAGACTGTCAGCCCTCGCGGGCAGGAATCTCTCTCCTCCTGTAGACTATCATCCCTCGCGAGCAGGGCCCTCTCTCCTCCTGTAGACCTGTCATACCTCGCAGGCAGGGACCTCTCTCCTCCTGTAGACTGTTATCCCTCACGGACAGGGTCATCTCTCCTCCTGTAGACTGTTATCCCTCGCGGGCAGGGACCTCTCTCCTCCTGTAGACTGTCATCCCTTGCAGGCAGGGATCTCTCTCCTTCTGTAGACTGTCATCCCTCGCGGGCAGGGCCCTCTCTCCTCCTGTAGACTGTCATCGCTCGTGGTCACTGTCATCCCTCACGAACAGGGTCCTCTCTCCTCCTGTAGACTGTTATCCCTCGCGGGCAGGGATCTCTCTCCTCCTGTACACTGTCATACCTCGCGGGCAGGGACCTTTCTCCTCCTGTAGACTGTCATCCCTCACGGACAGGGTCCTCTCTCCTCCTGTAGACTGTCATCCCTCGTGGGCAGGGACCTCTCTCCTCTTCTAGACTGTCATCCCTCGCAGGCAGGGACCTCTCTCCTCCTGTAGACTGTCATCCCTCGCGGGCAGGGTCCTCTCTCCTCCTGTAGACTGTCATCCCTCGCGGGCATCGTCCTCTCTCCTCCTGTAGACTGTCATCCCTCGTGGGCACAGTCCTCTCTCCTCCTGTAGACTGTGAGCCCTCGCGGGCACGGTCCTCTCTCCTCCTGTAGACTGTCATCCCTCGCGAGCAAGGCCCTCTCTTCTCCTGTAGACTGTCATCCCTCGCGGGCATGGTCCTCTCTCTTTCTGGAGACTGTCAGCCCTCTTGGGCAGGGATCGCTCTCCTCCTATAGACTGTCATCCATCGCGACCAGAATCCTCTCTCCTCCTGTAGACTGTCATCCCTCGCGGGCACGGTCCTCTCTCCCCCTGTAGACTGTGACCCTCGTGGGCAGAATCCTCTCTCCTCCTGTAGACTGTGACCCTGGCGGGCAGGGACCTCTCTTCTCCTGTAGACTGTCATCCCTCGCGGGCAGGGTCCTCTCTTCTCCGATACCAGTCTGTGCCTTGAAATGTTCACGATTGTTGTACTTATCTATGTATGCTCCTTTTTCACATGTAAAGCACCATGGAATAAATGGCACTCTAATAATAAATAACATTTGGCACCTATATCTATGTCTTCAGCACATGTATATCTCTTCGCCTATTGACCACAACCAAAATAAAGCGTAAAATATCTGTGATCCAAAGAACTGTAATAAGTCAAATTAGGGGGCCAATAAATAATAAATAATTTGTCTGAAAAGATTCACTGATTAAATGCTAAAATGTTCATCTTCTCTTCCCTTTAGGCATAAAAAAGTCTCCTAATTACGGCAGGAGAGAAAAACCACGTCTTCTCTCATTAGTAAGGAGGCTGATAACACGGGGAAAAGTTATTTTCCTAGTCATAGTTACATTAGCATCCAAGCTCTGCACACAAATCGTCCAAAAAAGAAAAGAAGGAAGACGTCAAATTCCAATCCAATTTGAAGACCAAAATTGGCCATTCAAGTTAATGAGTCTGTGAAACAATCAGATACCATCTAGTGCTGTTTTTTTTCCCCCGTGCAGATGTCATGCTGATTAGATTTGTTAATTTGATGATATAATGCTCATATTCTATTCCTTTTACTCATAAAAGGCATCTAATTGTGGCAGAAAAGACACCATGTCATTTCTCATTAGTAAGGAGGGTGATAACACAAGGAAAAGTTCCTGATTTTCTCAGCTAGAACACACACTCATTACAGGCTGTTTTTGTCCAGAAAAAACCCAGATATTTCAGATTTCACTCCAATTTGAGGATCAAAATCCCCCATTCAAGTTGAGACATGGGTGGTCTCGGCGTTGTATCAAACGGATGACAAAAATCGACCCAACAAAAGCTGAAAAATCAGATAAAAAGCGCTGATCAGAATCAATCTGTTGCGCTCAGAAAAGGAGGTACTCGGTCCCGGGCAGTAACAAATGGGAATGTCACTCTGGTGGCCTGTGCCCTGGGCCTCTTTTCTAATGGGGGGTATTTACAGGGGAGTTAAGAGTTTTTGTCATGTGATGCCACCTGCGGGTTGCGGTTAAGGATGGAGAACCGCCGCTGCTGAATGTGGGTACTCCCAGGGCTGTTGGTAGGCCCTCCTCAGGTAGGGCTGTGCTTAGGAGACGTAACTGGGGCAATAATGGAGACCACACCAAGTTGTCTTTAACAGTCTCTACTCACTGTGGACCCAGGGGTTGCTGGTTCAGGTCCCTTGGAGGACCAGTGCCAATGTAGTGGCCCAGGTTGCTCTGTCCCCGGAACTCCCTGTTGATTGGGTCCCCGTAGCATGAAGCGTTTGGGGACCCTGACTGTCCCTTTGGGGTACAGTCTCCTTCTCTGTACGGAGGGAAGTGCGGACCCTGCGGGGAAGTAAGTGTCCGAACCCCGATCCTAGTTTACTGCTGATGACCTCGGATTATTTGGTTCGGTGAAGTCCGTGAAGGTCTCCTCACCGGGTAGGTATTTATCAAACCGTTTGAAACTTGCGCTTGACCTAGGGTCCTGTGCCCCGTGCGTGCTCCGGTCCCAGCAGTATCTCGGTACCCGTCCTGGCGACCTCTCTCCTGTGCCCCCGGGATCACCGTTACACGGACCCAGCTCAGGCATGTCCGCACACCTCTCCTGTGTGCTACTCGACTCACTACCGACAGACTGACCCCTCCCACCTGGCTGGCTAAACCCAGGGATTCATTCCCATGGTGACCATCCCCTTACATGGTTAACCCTCTATGCCCAGTGTGGAGTGGAGAACTAGGATTTTGGTTGTGTTTTGATGTAATCGGCACTGGTACTCCAGGTCCCAGGGGGTAGGTCCTGCAGCCCCAAGAGGATGCAGTTCCCTGTAGTGCCCTGATGGTCTCAGGGGCGCTACAGATCCATTATATTCATGCGCAAAAAACAAATAAAACCTAGAGCTGTGAATGACGCCTGGCAGATCGTCTCCTTTGTTCTCGCTCTCTCCGGCTGCGTCCTCGTTTAGCTTCCCCTCCCCTTGTACGAAGAACGCAGAACCGAGATATTAAACTTTAAACTTTTCATCCTAACCATAAAAAAGATCATCTAATTTCTATTTGCGCCGTAGCTTCAGGTTGTCGGAACTGAAAAAGTTAAAAATTAGTTTACATTTTTGCAAAATGGAAAATAGCGGAAAATGGCAAGAAGGATCAGAAATGGCCTACAGGGATTCATGACACCCCCCCCTTGTTGTATATAAGTCCCGCTGACTTTGCCGTGATGGCGCCGCTACTTCCCGAATTATCATACAAATGATACATTTCTTCTGAAGCTTCGGAAAGCAATAACTTATTAAACATTTCTTACGCATCTTTTATTTACAAAGACAAGGTCGGTGAATGCGCCTCGTCTCTAACGCTTTGTCTTATTTCAGCCGGTTGTACCGTGCCGCAGACAACGTTGGAGCTTCATAAACAAATTATCTTCATCGATGCCGGATAGAACTTGCAGCTTTCGTTCTGGATTTCCCATTGTGGAGGACAGCAATATCACAGTAGTTTTCTAATCCTGTCCTTCCCCTCTATCAACTGGCACAGCTTAGTCACTGTGGGCCATGATCAAAGCCAACCGTCCCCACGAGAGGAGGAAATCTAAATAAGCCGCTTGATTCCGAATGAAATAATTTAACAGGGAGCAGTAAAAAAAAAAACAAAAAACAAACAAAAGACTCAAATCTATTCATTTTTAAAGCAAAGCCGCCTAGAGCTATGAATAATTGAGAGATAGAAAAACTGTGTTTTACAGGTCATAGCGCCGATAGTGCTGGTAGAACACACAGAGCACTCACCATACGGCAGCCACCTGGAGGAGAGCAGTCACTACTGCAGACTCTGTAGATCAATCACACATGGGAGGCCGGTCTAGGGCAGCAATAACTTATTGGAAACTCACATATGTTCAAAGAAGATGGTGTGGTGGAAATCAAGACGTGACTTCAGGTGTTTCGCCAGGCACGAGAGGACACCCGGCAAATGGCGAAACACAGCAGGAACACCAAGGTAGTGTCACAATGGGAGAGGGGAGGACACAGGGTGAGTTACGCACCACAAAGGGTACAGCAGGGAAATGATATGATTGGCCCTGGCGCTAGGAAGCGCGGAGCTGTCATGACTATTGCTTGGCTCTGACAGGGTTAAGTCATGCGGGAGGGGTCTGTTTGGTCGTGCCTTATTGCGGTACTCTCACCGCTTTATTATGGTGTGAACCCCTCCGGGACACCACCAGCAATAGTTTCTGCTCTGCAGCGTGCGCCATGGTTCCTGTGAGTTAGCTCTGATCTATCCCGAGACCCAGCTTACCTCTCCCTGACCTTCATTCCCCCGAACTGTCTGTCCGCTGTGTCTACCTGACCCTGGTCCCCTTCCGTGTCTCTGCCTCTACCCCCATCTTTGTACCTACTTGCTCTCCCTTGGTAACGTCCCTTGACTATGGCTTTGCTTCTTCTTGGCTCCTTACGTGACTTCTCAGCTTCTGACCCTCTTGCTTCCATCTGACTTTGGCTTGCTCACTCCCCTGTATTGACGTGACATCCTGGTTTGACTTTGGCTTGTCTGACAACTCTTAGGGGTACTTTACACGTTACGACATCGCTAGCATTTGCTAGCGATGTCCAGCACAATAGCACCTGTCCCCATCGTACATGCGATATCTTGTGATTGCTGCCGTAGCGAACATAATCGCTACAGCAGCTTCACATGCACATACCTTCTCGGTGACGTCGCTGTGACCGCCGAACAATCCCTCCTTCAAGGGGGAGGTGCGTTCAGCGCGACGTCACTAAGTGGCCGCCCAATAGAAGCGGAGGGGCGGAGATGAGCGGGACGTAACATCCCACCCACCTTCTTCCTTCCGCATTGCTGGTGGACACAGGTAAGGAGATGTTTGTCGTTCCTGCGGCTTCACACACAGCGATGTGTGCTGCCGCAGGAGCGACAAACAACATTGTATCTCCTGATGTAGCGACATAATGGAAATGAACGACGTTACACAGATCAGCGATTTTTTACGCTTCTGTGCTCGTTCATCGTCGCACTTAGGATTATGGCTATGTGCGCACGTTGCGTACAAGCCCTGCAGAAATTTCTGCAGCGATCTGAAGAGCACATGTGCGCTTTAGATCGCTGCAGAAATGTCCGTAGTGAGCGCCGATTCCATGCGCTCTGCCTGCAGCTCCTGCCATAGACAGAGCAGGAGCTGCCGGCAAAGCGCAGGAAAGAAGTGACATGTCACTTCTTTTTGCGCAGCGCTTCGGCAGTAGCCGAAGCGCTGCGCTCTTAAACGCCACGTGCGCACGGCCCCTGCACAGTCTCCATAGACTGTGCAGGGGACGCAGGACGCATGCAGTTACGCTGCGCTACAAAGCGCAGCGTAACTGCATGTTTTTACGCGACGTGCGCACATAGCCTTACACGTTGCGATGTTGCTACCGGCGCCGGATGTGCGTCACTAACGACCTGACCCCGACGATATATCGGTAGCGATGTCGCAACATGTAAAGCCCCCCTTAAGGCCGCTTTACACGCTCTGCTATCGTGACCGATATCGCTAGCGTGCATACCCGCCTCCATCGGTTGTGTGACACGGGCAATTCGCTGCCCGTGGCGCACAACATCGCGCGGACCCGTCAAACTACTTACCTGCCTACCGACATCGCTGTGACCGGCAAACCGCCTCCTTTCTAAGGGGGCGGTTCGTTCAGCATCACAGCGACGTCACAGCAGCGTCACTGAACCGCCGCCAAATAGAAGCGGAGGGGCGGAGATGAGCGGCCGGAACATGCCGCCACCTTCTTCCTTCCTCATTGCCGGAGAACGCAGGTAAGGTGAGGTTCCTCGTTCCTGCGGTGTCACACATAGCGATGTGTACTGCCGCAGGAGCGACGAACTACTTCGTACACCGATCAGCAGCGATATTTGAGAATGGACCCCGATGTCACCGATGAGCGATTTTGAACGTTTTTGCGACGATTAAAAATCGCTCCTAGGTGTCACACGCAAAGACATCGCTAAAGCGGCCGGATGTGCGTCACAAATTCCATGACCCCAACGAGATCGCTCGGGCGATGTCGCAGCGTGTAAAGCCCGCTTTACTCTTGTGTTAACGACCTCTGGTGTGTTTTTGTTTTACTGCACTTTGGAGTTCAATATCCACTGAGTACCTGCGCCCCCTAGTGGAAGCTTGACAGGAGCAAAATCACCTCCTAACACTCACCTGATGCTGAACCCTGCACTAACAACCCAAGAGGGGTCCTTCCCTCCATGCACTGTCACAAGCCCAGGCTTTCACTGGCCCTAAACACCCTGACTAGTGAAGTCCAGTGAGACGCTAGTCTCGCCACTGCAATAAGACAACACAAGGAGGATGAGACAAACAGGTGGGGAAAGACACAACGAAAAGTACACTTTGGTTTCTTCATTAGGAAACTTCATAGCTGCAAATGAAATTACACCACAGCTATTCAGCGACAAGCTCCTTCGACATGGTCAGCATAGGTGTGAGCTATTACCGGCATAGGGAAGAGTGAGGAGCAGATATTTATAGCAGAAGGCAGTGGGTGCAGCTGAAGTTACCGCGACCTATGAGATCACTGCAGGATAGAAAAGAACCATTAACCCATTCAGTACTGGATGGAATTAAACACGCTCCAACTCAGGGTAAATGATGAGTGAACACTAAAGCAGATCCACATTGTGCTGTGACCTTCTGATCCCAGATCCCTCCAGCTTGTGAAACACTCGACAGGAGCTCACTCTCTAGAGTCGCTCTATGTTCATCAAGATCTCTTATGAATGATCACAAGTGCTCCAATTGCAGAGAAAAAATATGTAACACACTGAAGTCTCCTAGGACTGTATCCTATCCCTTTCAAGCTCTTTACCTTTAGTTATGTTAAGGTGACCACAAGGTATCAACCACTGAGGACTCTCAGTTCTTTTAAACAATTTTTTTTATCTCTACTGGCTAACACGGTACAAAGATATATTTTACTCACAACATATATGTCTTTCTCCCCTCATCTCTATGGCTAAGGTGTAAGCTGTGATGTTTTCTTACTATCCAGATTCACCTAAAAATGGCTGCTGCATTCCCTACATCTGCTTTTATACAGGCTATATCATAGTGCCTTCTGATTGACTGTTTTATACCCTGTAATAAAAAAAGATCCTTGGAGCTTCTGTTAGGAGTCTCGACACAGAAACTAGCCAGATATCCCTCCGGGAAGGACCTAGCCAAGGAGTTAACCACCATATTAAGTGGCCTTTTAGTCAATATCCAACTCTTTGATGAGTTTTAAGATATGACAAGGGAAATACCAAGGCCAGATATCCATCCACAGACAGCTGTTTTGGGGTATTGCCCCTCATCAGTGTGGAGTGGGATTCTGGCTAGGTGGGAGCAATGCCTAGTAGTTATCTAGGTCCTTCCCCGAGATCAGTGATTGTTTTGTCTTGCTGGCCTACTAGACATTGTTCCCACCTGGCCAGAATCATACACCACACTGATGAGGGGCAATACCCCGAAACAGCTGTCTGTGGATGGATACCTGGCTTTGGTATTTCCCTTGTCATATCTTTAAACTCATCAAAAAGTTGGATATTGACTAAAAGGGCCACTTAATATGGTGGTTATGGTGGTCTCCTTAAAAAGAGCCACTCCTTGGCTAGGTCCTTCCCGGAGGGATATCTGGCTAGTTTCTGTGTCGAGACTCCGAACAGAGGCTCCACGGATCTTTTTTGATCACAGGGTATAAAACAGTCAATCACAAGGGACTATGATAGCCTGTATAAAAGCAGATGTAGAGAATGCAGCAGCCATTTTTAGGTGAATCTGGACAGTAAGAAAACATCACAGCTTACACCTTAGCCATAGAGATGAGGGGAGAAAGACATATCTGTTGTGGTCACCTTAACATTACTAAAGCTAAAGAGCTTGAAAGGGATAGGATACAGTCCTAGGAGACTTCAGTGTGTTACATATTTTTTCTCTGCAATTGGAGCACTTGTGATCATTCATAAGAGATCTTGAAGAACATAAAGCGACTCTAGTGAGTGTTCCCACCTGGCCAGAATCCTACTCCACACTGATGAGGGGCAATACCCAGAAACAGCTGTCTGTGGATGGATACCTGGCCTTGGTATTTCCCTTGTGATATCTTTAAACTCAGCAAAAAGTTGGATATTGACTAAAAGGGCCACTTAATATGGTGGTTATGGTGGTCTCCTCAAAAGAGCCACTCCTTGGCTAGGTCCTTCCCGGAGGGATATATGGCTAGTTTCTGTGTCCAGACTCCTAACAGAGGCTCCACGGACCTTTTTTGATTTGCATACTTCCTAGGGGGCAAGGCACCTAGGATTTCACTGTGTTGAGTGCTTTTGCTGGCTGCCGGCAGTGTTTTCTCTGGCTGGTCTCCCCGAGATCAGTGATTGTTTTGTCTATACCCTGTGATGTGATAGCTGCAGCACAATATGGGGAAGCCCACTCTGCCACAACCAAGGTCCTGTGGGTCTTGTCGGGCTAAAGGCTACTTTACACACTGCGATATCGGTCCCGATATCGCTAGTGTGGGTACCCGCCCCCATCTGTTGCGCGACACGGGCAAATCGCTGCCCGTGTCGCACAACAGCCGTCACACCCGTCACACATACATACCTGTCCGGCGACGTCGCTGTGACGGGCGAACCGCCTCCTTTCTAAGGGGGCGGTCCGTGCGGCGTCACAGCGACGTCACTGAACCGCCGCCCAATAACAGCGGAGGGGCGGAGCTGAGCGGGACGTAACATCCCGCCCACCTCCTTCCTTCCTCATAGCGGCCGGGAGGCAGGTAGGGAGAGCTTCCTCGTTCCTGCGGCGTCACACGCAGCGATGTGTGCTGCCGCAGGAACGAGGGACAACCTCGTTACTGCTGCAGTAACGAGATTTGAGAATGGACCCCCGTGTCGCCGATTAGCGATTTTGCACGTTTTTGCAACGATGCAAAATCGCTTATCGGTGTCACACGCAACGGCATCGCTAATGCGGCCGGATGTGGGTCACGAATTCCGTGACCCCAACGACTCCGCATTAGCGATGTCGCAGCGT
Source organism: Anomaloglossus baeobatrachus (assembly GCF_048569485.1). NCBI lineage: Eukaryota > Metazoa > Chordata > Amphibia > Anura > Aromobatidae > Anomaloglossus > Anomaloglossus baeobatrachus. Next base: position 32,751,970 of record NC_134361.1, read on the forward strand.
GTAAAGCCCGCTTAAGGTAATTTAAAATGGTGTCTGACATCGTTGAAGATTAACTTGAAACAAAACGCAAAATATTTGAATACTCCGGGGCAAACGAATTTCTAAAACATCAATGTAAAATCTCAGATTACAAACTCATAAAACTAAGTTCAGGTTAAATACAGCAGCTTAGTCAAGGTATCCACAACTTCATTATTGAAGATATCGGCCGTCACTCAAGGGAGCTGTCTGTCAGGCCAATCCTGGGAGAACGTGTTTGGATATTGGCTTCTATATCGTATTAGCAATAATAGGCGGTTATGGGGATAGAAGCTCGGACTGCTTAACCCGAGAACTTAACATATTATATGGCGCAGCCTATTAAGCCACAGATTGCCATCAGAACACATGAACGTGAGTGCAATCAAGCCTGCCGCATCGAGACGGAAAAGGTCAACTCTGAAGCTAAGGATCTGTGACATGAATGCCATTTCTTGTTGTCACACATTGGCGCTGTTTCTATACAGGTAAGCACGTGAATTAGCACATTAACATGGTGTTGTCTTTCGGCACAAACATTGCAGGAATGAAGGTCGACAGAAATCCAAGAATAAGTCTGGCATATTATCCAGAATTGCCAAGTCTTGGGTAAAGATAGCCTGCTTGCATTTTTTTCGGGTATTCCTGGCTCCATATGGGGACGTATAATAGTAATATCTCCCCAAAAAAATGTGGTTTATGTCTTTGTCAATAGAATTAAAGCAGACATCTAGAGGTATATTCATGTCACGTAGTGACTATGGCAAGTATGCCGTACAACGCGACACTCAACAATACAAGGGGTACACTGGGGACACTATAACAGCGGTGGGCCCTGGTGCTAGTGAGGGGGAAGATGGTATACACCCTGGTCTCACCTGCAGCTGTGCCCTACAATCCTAACCAGTCCCTATACAGGCTCCGAACCTGTCACCGAACAGGATACCTGAGACCCTGGTAGACCTGTAACAACCCTGGCTAGAGAGCAGGCAGGTGAGGGACGCTAGCCCCACTGCTGTACTAACATAACACCAGGGAGAGGAAAGACAGACGGGGATAACAACAAACAACGAAGGTCCAACACTCGGCTGCAGTCAAAATCAGGACTGCAGCCTACTCAGCAACTTGCGGTAAGGGCTCCACCAACTCCTTCCATCTCAAGGCCTAGCTTCCAAATGGATGAGAATAACTGACACCCTCTACTGGAAGAAGAGGATAAATTTAGGGACTGGGAGTGGTACCAAACCGGAAGCCCCCAAGGACAGGTAATGAGAATGCTGCTGGCAAAGAGAAGCTGACATTAACCCTTTACTCACCAAAAAAAAGGAAGCTACATTTAATAAAGAGTTTTACATGGCAAATGAATGACTCATACACAAGAGACACGGCCATAACAATTCACTAAGTTCAGGAATCTCCTCTAGATTCCTAAATACAATGGAGAATAGGAACATTTAGAGGTATTTTCACCAAGTTCTAAGACTAGAGCTCTGTGTATGAAAGATCTATGTTGTAGTAACACTTTGCACCTAAAAAATTCTATAAAGACTCACGTGGAAGCCAAATATGCAATTTATATAGATGTATAATTGTTTACATGGATAAAAAACTCCCCGCAATATGAATAATGTGCTTTGTGTTGCAGCCTGTCTGCCCAACGCGTGTTTCGCAATGTAGCTTCTTCCTGGGAGCGTGAGGTTCAAGTTTCTTAAGGGAAGCAAAAAAATTTAATTAAAACATTTTAACAAATATAAAAAAAATAAATTAAAAAAAGCCTGAAGCATTCAGTTTAAAAATAAAGGAAATGTGTCTGCCCAATGCATGTTTCACAATGTAGCTTCTTCCTGGGGGCATGAGATTCAAGTTTCTTACGGGAAGCAAAAAAATTTAATTAAAACATTTTAACAAATATAAAATAAATAAATTAAAAAAAGCTTGAAGCATTCAGTTTAAAAATAAAGTAATAAAAAAAGGAAATGTGTCTTCCCAACACGCGTTTCGCAATGTAGCTTCTTCCTGGGGGCATTCAAGTTTCTTAAGGGAAGCAAAATAAATGAAATAAAAAAAGTTTTAAAAAATGTTAAAAGAAATAAAAAACACTTGAAGGATTCAGTTTAAAAATAAAGTAATGAAAAAGGAAAAATATTTGGTATCACTCAAAAGTAAAATTCTGATCACTCAAAATATAAAATTAACACATATGGTAAATACTGTAAAGAGAAGGAAAAGAATTAAACACTAGACTTGCCACAATTGCTCACCGCATATCCCTGAGCAAATGCAATAAAACCGATCAAAACCTTGTATGTATCCCGAAATAGAATCAATAAATAAATATCAAAATGTCTTCACACGGGTCCATCCATGAAAATGACAAAACTTATAGCTCTAAAACAATAGAGACTGAAGCCAATTTTATTTTATACAATGTTACATTTTTTTAGCCATTAAAAAACTAAAATAATAGTAGTAATAATAATAATAATAATAATAATAATAAAAAACGTTAAATGTTTGTTACAAGAATAATCGTATTGACCTGAAGAATAATTTTGCCAGATTATTTTAATAATAATTTGAGTGTTATAACACAAAAAAATACAGTTTTCTGTATTATATTATAAAATTGTATTATATGGTAAAATAAATGCTGTCAATCAAAATTACGACAGGGGAAAGAGGCTATAACAGCCGTATAGGACAACACACAGGAAGGGGGAAGGGATGCCTTATAGATAGGAAAAGGGGGAAGTGATGACCCCTGACTACAATCTGCAGCTCACCAACCCTATATAGGTTCTGCACCTGTCGCTGAGCTGGATACCTAAGCCATGTCTTCCCCTGGCAAAAGGGGCCCTAAGGGTACTGTCACACTTTAGCGACACTCCAGCGATCCCACCAGTGACCTGACCTGGTCAGGATCGCTGGTGCGTCGCTACATGGTCGCTGGTGAGCTGTCAATCAGGCAGATCTCACCAGCGACCAGTGACCAGCCCCCAGCCAGCAGCGACGCGTGGAAGCGATGCTGTGCTTGGTAACTAAGGTAAATATCGGATAACCATGCAAAGCACTTCGCTTGGTTACCCGATATTTTCCTAGGTTACCAGCACACACCGCTTAGCGCTGGCTCCCTGCACTCGTAGCCAGAGTACACATCGGGTTAATAAGCAAACCGCTTTGCTTATTTCCCCGATGTGTACTCCGGCTACGTGTGCAGGGAGCAGGGAGCCAGCACTGGCAGCCTGAGAGCAGCATACGCTAGTAACCAAGGTAAATATTGGGTAACCAAGCAAAGGGCTTCGCTTGGTTACCCAATATTTACTTTGGTTACCAGCACACACCGCTTAGCGCTGGCTCCCTGCACTCCTAGCCAGAGTACACATCAGGTTAATAAGCAAACCGCTTTGCTTATTTACTCGATGTGTACTCTGGCTACATGTGCAGGGAGCAGGGAGCCAGCACTGGCAGCCTGAGAGCGGAGGACGCTAGTAACCAAGGTAAATATCGGGTAACCAAGCAAAGGGCTTCGCTTGGTTACCCAATATATACCTTGGTTACAGCTTACCGCAGGCTGCCAGACGCCGGCTCCCTGCACATTCAGATCGTTGCTCTCTCGCTGTCAAACACAGCGATGTGTGCTTCACAGCGGGAGAGCAACATCCAAAAAATGAACCAGCACTGTGTGTAATGAGCAGCGATTTCACAGCAGGGGCCAGATCGCTGCTCAGTCACACACAGCGAGATCGCTGATGAGGTCACTGGTGCGTCACCAAAAACCGTGACTCAGCAGCGATCTCGCTAGCGATCTCGCTATGTGAGAAGTACCCCTAAGGATGGAAGGCACAAGCACTAGTCAAACACTAAAAGAAGACACAAGGGAACAATACAGGGGAAACACACCTGCAATCACCAGAGCCCTGGTAGATAGCAAAGACAAACACTTATCTAAGCTGCAGCAACCGCAGAAGTCTGGAGCAACAGAAGATGACCTCTCCAGGGCTAAGCCAGAAACAACTATAAACTGCACCCAAAACATCTCAGGGTGAGGTTAATAAAGGAAATCAGAGGCTGGCAGCTGAGAGGGAAAATTATAGGGTTTCCCAGGGTCATAGAGTCCGTAGCTGCAGAAACAGCAACTGTCAGATAACACATGCTGACAATCTCTGGGATTTTCTAGCACTTGCTGCCACTGGATTGTCAGTCGGCTGTGAGACCTCCATGACAGGCCGTAACACATCCATACCACCAATTGACTATAGCAATAGAAAAATAGAAAAGTTATGATTCTTGGAATAGGTAGTGAAAACGGGGAATAAAACAACAAAAACATACAATTGTCAGTCTTTAAAGTGTTAATCTGCTCTTTTGGACTGTGGAGGTGATGGTGGACTTGTGCAGAAGCCAATCTGTAGACATAGGGCCGCAGCCAAAGACTCTAAGGTCGAGATAGATTTCAACCTCCCCTGAGAAGTCTAGTAGACACGGCAGCCATGCGTGTGACCTAATCACAGGAGAGAGCAGCTATACAAGTATTATCTAACCTTCATGGTGGGTGGGGACATTTTTGAAGATTTTTTTTAAAATAAAGTCCAACAACTTTTAAAGATTTTTAGTTGTTTATCAAGAGATTCTACATCCAGTTTCATCCTGTGCCGATCAATTTTTGGTAACGCAATTCTCTGGAAATAACCAGGATACATTTGAGTCATCTCATGGGTTTTCAAAGAACTTTCCATCCCTTCTAGATTCCCACATTTTATTTCGTAGGCAAGATCTGGTTGCAAAGGCGCTCATAAGGCTGGGCTAGAAAGTCCTCTTGGACCTGAAGATCGTGGTATTCTGTCTCATGATGTCAGGTTAGTCTTACTTAAAGTAAAAAAAAATTGATTCTCTGCGCATGTAATTTCATCTCTAGAAAGGACGCGAGGTCTCACTAGGTAGAGATATTCTCTGTAAATAAGCAGTCTTTTGAGGTTTCAGTCTCTTAGTCACTTGGCTCTTGTGTTCCTATCCAATTACATGTGGTTTTCCTCTCTAGGATCCAGGATTCAAGCATTGTTAATGCTTCGGATTACATAGTGCAGCATTGAGGAGAACAGTGGATATTATGGGTTTCTAAATATTTCTGTTCTAAGTTTAGCCAGATAAATAATGCCTTTCTTCACTAAGACCTGGACTTTTGGCTGTTTCAGCATTACAGTCACTTGCATTTGGTCTCCTGACACCATCCATGGTCGTTTCTTAATGCTGATGCTATTTTAACCTATCGACCACTGATTATACTGACCTTTGTCCAGATGATAGTTCCTTCCATAATCCTTGAGGTCTTGCAATCTGTCCTATCACTTGTTTTTGTGTTGGCCATGATGTGCTTCTCTGCTATAAACCTTGACTGACTATGACTAAAAATATAGCTATCCTTTTAACCAATACCAATCTTCAGTTGCACAGCACAGCTTCTAGCTTCCCAGTTGCAGAAGAAAGTTCACAGAGCAGATTACATGGGATAACAAACTCTACTTGAGGTAAAAATATGCAGTCATACAGCATTGCATCAGGAAGAGAAAAGTGAAACCAAAAAAAAACAAGAGACTGTTTACAGTTCAGTGAGTAAGGAAACTTTACACAACTTCACCATCTACTGTTAGATCAGCGTAATGTCCTCCATCACACATATAAAGAAGTCCTTCAACTGTTGTATATACCAACATCTTCAATGTCTGGAAACTGTCCTGATTCTCAAGCTCTGTAACAAGGGCATCCAATCTTCCTCTGGCAATTTTCAATGTCTTGCCTGCTCTGATCTGAAATCTCACTTTTTCTGTTATGCTCAAATACTGTTTGACAGACAGGACACCAAGAGCAGAGAGACAAAGACCTGCTCACACTTCCTGCAGAAATACAAAGATCCACCCCAACTTAATGTAGAGAGAAAAAGATCCACCTCCATTTACTGTAGAAAGACGAAGATACACCTCCACTTCTTCCAGAAAAACAAAGATCCACCCTGACTTTTTGAAGAAAAACAATGAAACACTACCAGTCTTTGCAGAAAAACAAACTAGCTTCCACTTCCTGTAGAATGGCCAAGACCCAAACCCACTTCCTGTAGAGAGACAAAACCTCACCTCATTTCCTGAAGAGAGAAAAAGTCTCACTTCTACTTCCAGTAGAGAGATAGTGACCTACCATTACATCCTGTAGGGAAATAAAAACCCACCCCTACTTTCTGTAGAGACAACTACGCACCCTCACTTCCTGTAAAGACACAGACTCACCCTCGCTTCCTGTAAAGACACAGACTCACCCTCACTTCCTGTAAAGACACAGACTCACCCTCACTTCCTGTAAAGACACAGACTCACCCTCACTTCCTGTAAAGACACAGACTCACCCTCACTTCCTGTAAAGATACAGACTCACCCTCACTTCCTGTAAAGACACAGACTCACCCTCACTTCCTGTAAAGACACAGACTCACCCTCACTTCTTGTAAAGACACAGACTCACCCTCACATCCTGTATAGACAAAACCCACACTAACTTTCTGTAGAGACAAGTTCCACCTTCACTTCCTGTAGAGACAAGCCCCACTGTCAATTCCTGTAGAGACAAAAACTCACCCTCACTTCCTGTAGAGACAAATACCCACCCTCATTTCCTGTAAAAAGAGAAAAACCCCACCCTCCCTTCCTGTTGAGAAAAAGACCTACCCTCACTTCCTGTAGAGACAAGCCATCTTCATTTCCTGTAGAGTCAAGCTCCACTGTCACTTCTTGTAGAGACAAAGACTCACCCTCATTTCCTGTTGAAAAAAAGACCCACCCTCACTTACTGTACGGACAAGACACACCTTCACATTCTGTAGAGACAAGTCGTCTTCACTTCTTGAAGAGACAAGCCCCACTGTCACTTCCTGTAGAGACAAGACCCACCTTCACTTCCTGTAGAGACAAATACCCGCCCTCACTTCCTGTTGAGGAAAAGACCCACCCTCACTTCCTATAGAGACATGACACACCCTCACTTCCAATAGAAACAAGACACCCTCAATTCCTGTAGAGACAAAGACCCACCCTCAGTTCCTGTAGAGACAAGCCCCACTGTCACTTCCTATAGAGACAAAGACTCACCCTCATTTCCTGTTGAGAAAAAGACCCACCCTCACTTCCTATAGAGACATGACACACCCTCACTTCCAATAGAGTCAAGACCCACCCTCAATTCCTGTAGAGACAAAGACCCACCCTCACTTCCTGTAGAGACATGACCCGCCCCCACTTCCTGTAGAGACAAAGACCCACCCTCACTTCCTGTAGAGACAAAGACCCACCCTCACTTTCTGTAGAGACAAGACCCACCCTCACTTCCTGTAGAGACAAAGACCCGCCCACACTTCCTGTAGAGACAAAGACCCGCCCACACTTCCTGTAGAGACAAAGACCCGCCCTCACTTCCTGTAGAGACAAAGACTCTATCTGATGGGCCTGAATTTATTCAAACAACTGTTTAAAAGTTTTGCAGGAGTGTATGAGGAGTCTAGTTGGCAGTGACCTTCAGTAATGTCTGTCCTCCAGATTGAACGCATTTCTGTTTTTTAGTTTAGTGCCCATGTTGTCTACTTTACTTTTGAAGCAATTTTGAGGACCACGACCTTAGATTTTTCTCTTTTAAAAGTTCAGACCTCCTTGTGTCTAGATGTCAATAGTCTGATAAGGGTCACTATTAATGATAACTGTTATATGTTTGGTCCAAAATGATCTTTTCCAATTGTAAAAATTTTGCATAATTTCTTTGGATATGACTCGAGTCAAAGTGTTGTTGGTGCAACCAATCATTGTAAATCTTTATGGGAATCTGTTAGAGATTTATGGCTACTAAAACAATAATACTGGACTTAAAAGTCTGGTACAACCAATAAGAGATTGCTACAAAAACAAATATTGGAATAATGTAAACAAAATAAGTGAATGAAGACATACTCACCCTGTCCTCTGCTGCTACCGTTCAGGTGCTTCCTGGGTCCCTTGCTGGTCTTGGTAATGTCTGCTCTATCTGGAAAGACATGTCACTGCTGCAGCTAATCACCTACTATATGCTTGATCAATACATCATTGCTGCTGCCAGTGATTGGCTGCAGAAGTCACATGTCTGTCCAAAAGTAGCAGGAAATACAGAAACCATATGGGAACCTGGGAAGTTTTAGTGGAAGGCCAATGTTGTGAGGCAGAGAGTGGTAGGCTTAGGACAGTCTGGAGACACCCAATGGACCACATTAGAATGAGAGCTGAAAATCGTCAAAGCTTTTTCTTTTTTTAAGGTATGCGACGTTGCCCAGAGAATACAGTGACATTTTTAGAAAAGTATTAAAATTCTGAAGAACACGGTGACAACGACCTTTATAGGTTCCCTGGAAGTCCTCTAGTCAGTGCCATTATTGATTTAGTAGCCATACAGTATCTGAATGACTCCCATTCTTTGAATTTGGGCTCCCGGTGTCTTCTTTGGTGGTTTCTTGAGTGCTGATGTTTTTTCACCCTTTGTCAACCTACCGTCATCTCATTATATAAGGTTTTAGTTCCTGCGATTTTCCTTATGCCCTGTCATGTTGCTTTTCTTTATGCCGACCTTGGCTTGCTCTCTCCTTTGATTTAGACCTTAGCTTCTTAGAGATCTGACCTTTAGGTTCAATACACTTCTGTTTTTCAATTTCGTACTTCTTGTCATCTCTCTAAATTTATAGTCCAGCTCTGAAGGCCATGACCTGAGGTCTTTCCTTCAACAAGGACCAAACATACTTACTGGTAAAGATCCAAAACTGGTGCCTTACACCTCTTCCCACTGATCCAATGCAAACATCATAAGAGAACAGACCTAAAAGGCATAACGCCCTAGTTTATTCACCTATGATGAAGACACAGTAGATCTTGGAGGACCATGAATTTTCTTTTTCTTTTTATCCAACGTACTGGCTTTCTTTGAGTCTATAGATGGGTGGATGGTTTGCATATTTTTCCAGGGGGCCTTGTTCTAGTGTCACTGCATTGAGAAACACGTGATGGTGTCTCCGCGGTGTTGGATGTTGATCTCTCCGTGGTCAACCATCCTTACCTATATAGTCTTCTACTAGGCATTGCTCCCACTAGCCAGTTTCCTACTCCACACTGATGAGGGGCAAATACCCCAAAACAGCTGTCTGTGGTTGGATACCATGTTTTGGTATAGGTGGTTTCCTTGACTCGAGGCTGCCCTTCCCGTGGTTTTTCCTTCCCGGTGAAAGACCTGGCTAGTTTCCTGCCAGCGTTGAGAAACATGTGATGGTGTCTCCGCGGCATTCTTGTTTTGCATGTTGTCCAAAATTACTAGTCACGTAGCAGGGCTCCTTGGATTATCAAACATCGACTTAGGTAACGAGCTTCCATAGGAGGGTCTACGGTAGCAAGACATTTCTCTTTCCTTCCAAGAGAGACCTAATCTTCAAGTCTTGCTCCTTTGGCAAAAAGACTTCATAAATAGCTGGCCTACTTAAGGAGTGTCAGTGTCCTACAATGCTGTGTCAAGAGCATTTTATTTAGACACCCTACTTTAGAAAGGTAAGACTATGGACTCCAGAACAACTGTTGGTCGAAATGTGTCCAATTTGGCCACAAGTTTTAGTCATGCTGCAATACTCTTTAAAATGTCAAACAATTACTTACAGGCGAGCTACCTCCACTATGTCACGCTAGATTGTTATTTTTCCTTCAAGGAGGGAGGAAATTTGCATGCTTTCCCAAGGTGCATTGCTAATAAGACTTCATATACAACTGATCTCCTTAAGAAGAGCCAGCATCCCTCCATTGCGATGTGATGTTGTCACAAGGAGGTTTTTACAAACATCGTCGACTGTTATAGTGGCATCGGGATTTTTGGAGACTACAAATTCTGGTTCTCTGCCTGCTAACTTCTCTGATGTCTGTGATCAGCACAGGCAGATTTGGGCATCAACTCACAGACCTGTAGTCCACAGGCAGGCTAGCAAGAGTTAATCCCTGCTGCGCTGCTTGTTAGTCTCCTTTGATCACATGCTGTTGAGGAGTCATTCACATTCGCTCCTCTCCTTTATATGCTGGCTGGACTATTCCATTAATGCCAGCTATAGCTTGACTATACTGGTTCAGTGAGGTGTTGTGATCCAGACTTACTGGTGGTTGTAGTCCTTTATTGCTGTGAGCAGTTGTGGGGGTTAACTCTTGTTGTCCTTTTGTTGCTGCGTTACTTCACTTGCTTTTCTCTTTAGTTTCTCACTATTCCTGTGAGTTTGCAGTGTGTCTGAGTTTTGGTTTTCTCCTGTCTGTCTTTAGCTGTGTTACCATCTCACTCCTGCCCCTTTCTTCCCTTTGGGGTAACAGTTTAGTTATGTTCAGAGGAATAGTAAGGCATGGAACTCCAGCATCTCCACCATCCGGGGTAATCCGGAGGTTAGGGATAGCCTAGGGTCCCCTAGCATGAGGGACAGTATAGAGGCCCCTTTCCTTTGCTATCCTGCAGTCACATCATGAAACATGAACATTTCATTTAGTCACTGAAACCCTACACTAGATTAATAAGGGAAAGTACCCAAAAACAGCTGACTGTAGATGGTTGTCTAATTTGGTTAATACGCTCAGTCATGTTGCAAAACTTCCTAAAAGGTCAGGCATTGACTTAAAGGGTAAATACCTCCACTAGGTGGCACTATTTCTTACAAGAGAGAGCTAATTTGCATATTTTTCCCAAAGCATTGCTAATAAGACTCTTCCTATTCAACTAGTCTCTTTAAAGAGGACTTGTCACTTTTTAAAAAATAATACCTAAATATCTCTTAAAAAATTCCTAATTTTTCCTGATTCTGCTACTTTTTTTCCATTTTGTGCTGCATCGCTCCATTGTGAAGATATTCACATTTGTTGTTTTTGGAGCGCAGTATGTGAAATCTCCATTTGCATTCCAACTGAGTGCTTCTTTAGACTCTTCTCTAGGGTGTGTGTTTTCATCCTTCCCTTGCAGAGGCTGACATTCAGTAGTCTATCAGCCTCAGATGCTGCAAAGCTGTGATTAGGAGAGAGGAGTGAAAGTTAATGCCCCAAGAGATGACTCAGAAGAAAAGCCAAGTTGGTCTTCAAGAGGAGAATTCACATCCTGTGCTCTAAAAGCAACAAATATGAATATCTATGGAGTGGAACAACACAGCCCAAAATGGAAAAAAATGCCAAAATCAGCCAAACTTGGGGATTTTTAAAGTACATGCTCCCAAAAGATGACTCAGAAGAAAAACCAAGTTGGTCTGTAAGAAGAATTTTCACATACTGCTCTTCAAAATTAACAGATATGAATATCTGGAATAGAACAACGTAGCACAAAACGGAAAAAAGTGTCAGAATCAATCGAGCTTGGGGATTTTTAAAGTGCATGCCTCAAAAGATGACTCAGAAGAAAAGCCAAGTTGGTCTTCAAGAAGAAATTTCACATACTGTGCTCCAAAAGCAACAAAGATTAATATCTCTGGAGTGGAACAACGTATCACAAAATGGAAAAAAAAGTGGCATAATCAGCTGAGCTAGGGACATTTTAAAGTGCAGGCCCCAAGAAATGACTCAGAAGAAAAGCCACGTTGTTCTCCAAGAAGAGATTTCACATACTGTGCTCCAAAAGCAACAAATATGAAAATCTCTAGAGTGGAACAACATAGCATAAAATGGAAAAAAAGTGACAAAATCAGCCAAACTTGGGGATATTTAAAGTACATGCTCCCAAAAGATGATTCAGAAGAAAAGCCAAGTTGGTCTGCAAGAAGAATTTTCACATACTGCTCTTCAAAATCAACAAATATGAATATCTAAAGTAGAACAACGTAGCACAAAATGGAAAAAAGTGTCAGAATCAATCAAGCTTGGGGATTTTTAAAGTACATGCCTCAAAAGATGACTCAGAAGAAAAGCCAAGTTGGTCTTCAAGAGGAAATTTCCCATACTGTGCTCCAAATGCAACAAATATGAAAATCTCTGGATTGGAATAACATAGCACAAAATGGAAAAAAAAGTTTCAGAATCAGCCGAATGTGGGGATTTTTAAAGTTCATTCCCCAAGAGATGACTCAGAAGAAAAGCTAAGATGGTCTTCAAGAAGAAATTTCACATACTGTGCTCCAAAAGCAACAAAGATTAATATCTCTGGAGTGGAACAACGTATCACAAAATAGAAAAAAAAGTGGCAGAATCTGCTGAGCTAGGGACATTTTAAAGTGCAGGCCCCAAGAAATGACTCAGAAGAAAAGCCACGTTGTTCTCCAAGAAGAGATTTCACATACTGTGCTCCAAAAGCAACAAATATGAAAATCTCTAGAGTGGAACAACATAGCACAAAATGGAAAAAAAGTGACAAAATCAGCCAAACTTGGGGATATTTAAAGTACATGCTCCCAAAAGATGATTCAGAAGAAAAGCCAAGTTGGTCTGCAAGAAGAATTTTCACATACTGCTCTTCAAAATCAACAAATATGAATATCTAAAGTAGAACAACGTAGCACAAAATGGAAAAAAGTGTCAGAATCAATCAAGCTTGGGGATTTTTAAAGTACATGCCTCAAAAGATGACTCAGAAGAAAAGCCAAGTTGGTCTTCAAGAGGAAATTTCCCATACTGTGCTCCAAATGCAACAAATATGAAAATCTCTGGATTGGAATAACATAGCACAAAATGGAAAAAAAAGTTTCAGAATCAGCCGAATGTGGGGATTTTTAAAGTTCATTCCCCAAGAGATGACTCAGAAGAAAAGCTAAGATGGTCTTCAAGAAGAAATTTCACATACTGTGCTCCAAAAGCAACAAAGATTAATATCTCTGGAGTGGAACAACGTATCACAAAATAGAAAAAAAAGTGGCAGAATCTGCTGAGCTAGGGACATTTTAAAGTGCATGCCCCAAGAAATGACTCATAAGAAAAGCCACGTTGTTCTCCAAGAAGAGATTTCACATACTGTGCTCCAAAAGCAACAAATATGAAAATCTCTGGAGTGGAACAACATAGCATAAAATGGAAAAAAAAAGTTGCAGAATCAGCTGAACTTGGGGATTTTTAGAGTACATGTCACAAAAGATGAACAAGAAGAGATTTCACATACTATGCTCCAAAAGCAACAAATATGAATATTTCTGGAGGGGAATAACGTAGCACAAAATGGAAAAAAGTGGCAGAATTAGCTGAACGTGGGGATTTTAAAGTGCATGGCACAAGAGTTGACTCACAAGAAAAGTCAAGTTGGTCTTCAAGAAGAGATTTCACATACAGTGCTCTAAAAGCAACAAATATGAATATCTCTGGAGTGGAACAACGTAGCGCAAAATGGAAAAAAAGTGGCAACATTTGCCGAACTTGTTGATTTTTAAAGTGCATGTCGAAAAAGATGAACAAGAAGAGATTTTACATACTATGCTCCAAAAGCAACAAATATGAATATCTCTGGAGGGGAACAACGTAGCACAAAATGGAAAAAAAAAGTGGCAAAATTAGCTGAACATGGGGATTTTAAAGTGCATGGCACAAGAGTTGACTCACAAGAAAAGCCAAGTTGGTCTTCAAGAAGAGATTTCACATACAGTGCTCCAAAAGCAACAAATATGACAATCTCTGGATTGGAACAACATAGCACAAAATGGAAAAAAAAATTGTCAGAATCAGCCGAATGTGGGGATTTTTAAAGTTCATTCCCCAACAGATGACTCAGAAGAAAGCTAAGATGGTCGTCAAGAAGAAATTTCACATACTGTGCTCCAAAAGCAACAAAGATTAATATCTCTGGAGTGGAACAACGTATCACAAAATGGAAAAAAAAGTGGCAGAATCAGCTGAGCTAGGGACATTTTAAAGTGCATGCCCCAAGAAATGACTCAGAAGAAAAGCCAAGTTGGTCTTCAAGAGGAAATTTCCCATACTGTGCTCCAAATGCAACAAATATGATAATCTCTGGATTGGAACAACATAGCACAAAATGGAAAAAAAAAAATGTCAGAATCAGCCGAATGTGGGGATTTTTAAAGTTCATTCCCCAAGAGATGACTCAGAAGAAAAGCTAAGATGGTCTTCAAGAAGAAATTTCACACACTGTGCTCCAAAAGCAACAAAGATTAATATCTCTGGAGTGGAACAACGTATCACAAAATGGAAAAAAAAGTGGCAGAATCAGCTGAGCTAGGGACATTTTAAAGTGCATGTCCCAAGAAATGACTCAGAAGAAAAGCCACGTTGTTCTCCAAGAAGAGATTTCACATACTGTGCTCCAAAAGCAACAAATATGAAAATCTCTGGAGTGGAACAACATAGCATAAAATGGAAAAAAAAGTTGCAGAATCAGCTGAACTTGGGGATTTTTAGAGTACATGTCACAAAAGATGAACAAGAAGAGATTTCACATACTATGCTCCAAAAGCAACAAATATGAATATTTCTGGAGGGGAACAACGTAGCACAAAATGGAAAAAAGTGGCAAAATTAGCTGAACGTGGGGATTTTAAAGTGCATGGCACAAGAGTTGACTCACAAGACAAGTCAAGTTGGTCTTTAAGAAGAGATTTCACATACAGTGCTCTAAAAGCAACAAATATGAATATCTCTGGAGTGGAACAACGTAGCGCAAAATGGAAAAAAAGTGGCAACATTTGCCGAACTTGTTGATTTTTAAAGTGCATGTCGAAAAAGATGAACAAGAAGAGATTTTACATACTATGCTCCAAAAGCAACAAATATGAATATCTCTGGAGGGGAACAACGTAGCACAAAATGGAAAAAAAAAGTGGCAAAATTAGCTGAACGTGGGGATTTTAAAGTGCATGGCACAAGAGTTGACTCACAAGAAAAGCCAAGTTGGTCTTCAAGAAGAGATTTCACATACAGTGCTCCAAAAGCAACAAATATGACAATCTCTGGAGTAGAACAACATAGCATAAAATGGAAAAAAAAAGTGGCAGAATTAGCTGAACGTGGGGATTTTAAAGTGCATGGCACAAGAGTTGACTCACAAGAAAAGTCAAGTTGGTCTTAAAGAAGAGATTTCACATACAGTGCTCTAAAAGCAACAAATATGAATATCTCTGGAGTGGAACAACGTAGAGCAAAACGGAAAAAAGTGGCAAAATCAGTTGAGGTTGAGGATTTTTACAAGGCATTTAATTCAAGCTTTTGAGTAAGTGACTTGTCCTCTTTAAGAAGAGTCAGACCCCCTCCTTTACAGAAAGCACTATTTTACAGAAAATTCTGATTAATCTTTGACTTTGGGTTTCTTATATTTTATGAAGTCTCCAATACTAATAATACCGCCCAATATATAATTTCGCTGATACGGTCTAACGCTGAGACCTTCCATCTTACAGGGACTTTCCTTGCACTACACGCAGTCTGATAGATTAGACTGAGAACCTACAAGAACCTCTCCATCGGTCTCCAACCTTCTCAGGTATTTCCAAAGTAAATCCTAGCAGAAAAGTAATTAGTTTTCACATACCCCTGCAAATACCTCATATTTCATTCCCAGCTCTCCGGTAGCCGTGTAAGAGATTACAATGGATTTAACCCCCTCGGGGAGACTGCAGCTTTTATGTAGCGAGACAGCTTGAGGCTGTGTAAGTGCGAAATGACAATTGGCCATTTATTAATGAGGCACAGGGGAATCCAGTGCAGCTATGTTTGGAGTAATCCTTTCCGCCTCTTCACTGCCTGCGTCTTATTCCGGTCTCTCCCAATCTGGTGTGTATACACGGCTCAGGACAGCGTGTTTACAGATGGCACAAGATCCAACGCTGATATTTTAATGCCATTTAATACAGTGCCCTATGCATATTTAATCACTGCACAACAACAGGCGTCTGCATCCGTAAACATTGCAATATCCAGGGCGTCCACAGCCCGTATTGTTAGTAACTAGGGATGATCGAATACCTCAAATATTCGGCTTCGCGAATATTTTTCGAATAGGTCGCCGCTATTCGACTATACGCGAATATTCGATGCACAATGTAAGTCTATGAGAAACCCGAATAACAACTATCCGGAACTATTCGGCCTTCCTATAGTCTTACATTGCGCATCGAATATTCGCAATTCGCATAGCGGCAACCTATTCGGAAAATATTCGCGAAGCCGAATATTTGAGGTATTCGATCAGCCCTATTGGTAACCTTCAATGTTTTTGGAAAACAGGCGAAGTGCACAACCCTGCACAGTCTATTGCACCAAAGTGGGGCATTTACGGTACCAAAGATATGGTGGATTTTAGGAAATTCGCAAAAATTTGCAAAAATCACCCAAAAAGCCTCAATTTACACTACCATGGCCCCATTGGTTTCCTAATACCTTGCAGCTATCACGTCACATGTTATAGCACAGCCAATCAGGAGAAACTACCTTAGCCAGTATATAAGCTGAAGCAGGGAATGAAGCAGTCATTTTGCAGTGAGTCTGGATCGTGAGAAGACGTCATATATCATAGCTTAGCCATACACTGTGTGCAGAATTATTAGGCAAATGAGTATTTTGATCACATGATACTTGTTATACATGTCGTCCTACTCCAAGCTGTATAGGCTGAGAGCCAACTACCAATTAAGTAAATCAGGTGATGTGCATCTCTGTAATGAGGAGGGGTGCGGTGTAATGACATCAACACTCTATATAAGGGGGGCTTAATTATTAGGCAACTTCCTTTCCTTTAGCCAAATGGGTCAGAAGAGAGATTTGACGGGCTCTGAAAAGTCCATATTGTGAGATGTCTTGCAGAGGGATGCAGCAGTCTTGAGATTGCCAAACTTTTGAAGCGTGATCACCGTGCAATCAAGCGTTTCATGGCACATAGCCAACAGGGTCACAGGAAGCGTGTTGGGCAAAAAAGGCGCAAAATAACTGCCCATGAATTGAGGAAAATCAAGCGTGAAGCTGCCAAGATGCCATTTGCCACCAGTTTGTCCATATTTCAGAGCTGCAACGTTACTGGAGTATCAAAAAGCACAAGGTGTGCCATACTCAGGGACATAGCAAAGGTAAGGAAGGCTGAAAAACACCACCTCTGACCAAGAAACATAAGATAAAACCTCAAGACTGGGCCAAGAAATATCTTAAGACTGATTTTTCAAAGGTTTTATGGACTGATGAAATGAGAGTGACTCTTGATGGGCCAAATGGATGGGCCAGAGGCTGGATCAGTAAAGGGCAGAGCGCTCCACTCCGACTCAGACACCAGCAAGGTGGAGGTGGGGACTGGTATGGACTGGCATCTTCAAAGATGAACTTGTGGGACCTTTTCGGGCTCAGGATGGAGTGAAGCGCAACTCCCAGACCTACTGCCAGTTTCTGGAAGACAACTTCTTCAAGCAGTGGTACAGGAAGAAGTCGGTATCGTTCAAGAAAAACATGATTTTCATGCCGGACAATGCTCCATCACATGCATCCAACTACTCCACAGCGTGGCTGGCCAGTAAAGGTCTAAAAGATGAAAGAATAATGACATGGCCCCCTTGTTCACCTGATCTGAACCCCGTAGAGAACCTGTGGTCCCTCATAAAATGTGAGATCTACAGGGAGGGAAAACAGTGCACCTCTGGGAGCAGTGTCTGGAGGCTGTGGTGGCTGCTGCACGCAATGTGGATCGTAAACAGATCAAGCAACTGACAAGCTATGGATGGTGGCTGCTGAGCGTCATCAGAAAGAAAGGTGGCTATATTGGTTGCTCATTTTTTTGGGGTTTTGTTTTTACATGTCAGAAATGTTTATTTCTAAATTTTGTGCAGTTATATTGGTTTACCTGGTGAAAATAAACAAGTGAGATGGGAATAGATTTGTTTTTTTATTAAGTTGCCTAATAATTCTGCACAGTAATAGTTACCAGCACAAACAGATCTCCTCCCAAGATAGCCAAATCTAAAAAAAAAACCCTCCAACTGCCAAAAATATCAAGCTTTGATATTTATGAGTCTTTTGGGTTGATTGAGATCATAGTTGTTGATCAATAATAAAAAAAATCCTCAAAGATACAACTTGCCTAATAATTCTGCACACGGTGTAATAGTACTGTACTATTATTGTGTACAGTAGAAAAATAATATGTACATTATAGCAGTATTATTTATGTGTATGGTATAGCAGTACAACTATTGTGTGCAGAATAGAAGTACTATTATTGTGTAAATTAGAAAAATACTATTATTGTGTACAGTATTGCGATATTATTTATGTGTTAGTGGTACAATTATTGTTTGCAATAACGTACTATTTATCTTTGCGTAAATTGGTACCACTAAAGTGAATAGTGTAGCAGTGCGATTAATGTATATATTAATAATATTTATTGATTTATATACTGCCACCATATTCCACAGCTCTTTACATACATCAGCATCACTGTCCCCATTGGGGCTCACAATCTATATTCCCTATCAGTCTTTAGAGTGTGAAAGCAAACTGGAGACCCCGGAGGAAACCCACGCAAACACGGGGAGAACATACAAACTCCTTGCAGATGGTGTCCTTGGTGGGAATTGAACCCAGGACCCCAGCGCGACAAGACTGCAGTGCTAACCACTGAGCCACCATACAGTGCTAACCACTGAGTCGTCACAAAATTGCAGTGCTAACCACTGAGCCACCACATAATTGCAGTGCTAACCACTGAGCCACCACAAAATTGCAGTGCTAACCACTGAGCCGCCACATAATTGCAGTGCTAACCACTGAGCTACCATAGTATTAATATGCACACAGTTTAGCAGCACCACTGATGTGTGTAATGTTGTGGTATTATTTATATTTACTGTGCAACAGTTACTGCGTACAGTTTGGAAGTTATATTTATTAGTATAAAAAAGCCGTAACACTAATACTACTATTAATGCAAATAGTATAGCAATAATTTCACGTGCATGGTATACAAACATACAGTAAAGCAGCGCTGATGGTTACAGTATAATGGCCTTATCTGTGTTTACTATATTGTATACGTTATGTAAGTAATATTTATGTGTACAGTAAAGCAATACTACTAATGTGAACAGTATAGTGGTAATTTTTATGTGTACGGTGTAGTGGTGCTATTGTTATGTACAATATTAAATTAATATTTATACAATATAGTGGTATCACTGAGCTATGCAGTATAGCAGCATTATTTTTCTGTACTGTATAGATGTACAATGTTTACGTTATAACTATACTTCTTTTAATGTGTATAGTATAGCAGTGTTATGTACTTCTTTGATATTTCTGCACCATTATCAATTATTTGTGTTTTAATTTTTTTTTTGCCTAAAATACAAAGGAAATGTGTCATCTTTACCTTCATGCCTTTTAGAGATAATTTCATCTTCAACTTGCAGAACTGTTCACAATAACGGTAATTTTGACTAGGGGTGCCCAAACTTATGCATGCCACTGTAGTATTCTTGTGGGTCTTTATCTGACCTGGCCCTTTCTGTACGAGCACCATGGCTACTGATGTGGCTCCCCTGTGAAGGATGATAGCATTGTGCACTAATATCGAACATCTTTAGTCTTTCAGTCTTTAGTATACTCCTACCGTCGTGTTTCCTCCCTTAGGTTCGTCCTCTCTAAGTGTTAACATATATGGAAACGACTTTGCACAAAAATGGATGCAAATGTCATATACCACTAATATCACGGAGAGTCAGTCCACCCGGAACGCCGCCAGTGATAGTTCCTGTTTAGCAGTTAATGTCTCTGGGTCCCATAAATGACTGTCCTGATCTTGTCCCACTTCCTGGTTCCTCATGCCCCATCCCGTTTCATCCCCTACTCCATCTTGACTCCCTGCCTCCCTGACCTTCGGCTTGTTCCTGACTTCCGGATTTGCTCACTACCGTGTACCTAATTTGTCCTCTTGGCTTCCGACCTCGGCTTGTACCCTGACCCGCTCTCTTCCTTGTACTTCACGTGACTTCTTGATACTGACTCTTGGCTCGCACACTGACTTCGGCTTCTCTCTCTCTGTCTCTGTTACTGACGTGATCTCCCAGCTCCTGACGCCTGCCTTGCTTTACTTCCCTGCAGATTTCCTCCACTAGGGTGTCTAGCAACTTCTAGTGGTCTAGCATCTCATTACACCTGTGTGCTCGGCATCACATTTGGCACGGAGCTACACAGAGGTATAATGGGGATGGAAAGGGAGAGGAAGGCCCTGACGTCTGGGTGCGGGAGTGGGACTAACCTGTGTCTGAACCCTGAGCTCCTGTAATGTCCCTATATGAGTCCCTCCCCTCATCGCCATCACATGCCTTTACCCAAACTGTCTATTCACTCACTCTGGATAGTGCAAAGGCCGGTGAGTACTCTAGACCTCACCTCTACTATCGTCCATCACAGAGGAAGGTAGACAAACAGGGGAATATAGACAAAAGGATATATTTGAACTTTAGAGCTGCAGCCAGACACCAGGGCTGCAGGCAACATGACTCCAGCAGGTACAAGAATCTCCTTCTTCCAAGGTGACCAGTACAGAATGAATCTCTATAACTAGCATCAGGTGATGGAACATGTGACTATTTAAGGGCAAACGGAATAGTCACATACCGGTTGCACCTGAGATGAACTAACAAGAGACTCCTAGCAAGGAAAGAGTCCTTAACCCTTGCTGCACTAAAATATATCAAATACATTTAATATGCAGAATCTCACAAGGCAATGTGAAACTAAGATCCCAAATCTGTCACAAGTCTCCCCAGGATAGGAGACCATCATAACACATGGATCACATTTTTTTAGAATAATAGATCCATCATATAACAATAATTTTATCAGAGCATACAGTGGGTACGGAAAGTATTCAGAGCCCTTTACATTTTTCACTCTTTGTATCACTGCAGCCATTTGGTTAATTCAAAAAAGTTCATTTTTTCTCATTAATGTACATTCTGCACCCCATCCCCCATCTGGACAGAAAAAAATAGAAATGTAGAAATTTTTGCAAATTTATTAAACAAGAAAAACTGAAGTATCACATGGTCATAAGTATTCAAACCCTTTGCTCAGTATTGAGTAGACGCACCCACCTTTTGAGCTAGTACAGCCATGAGTCTTCTTGGGAATGATGCAACAATTTCCTCACCCCTGGATTTGGGGATCCTCGGCCATTGTTCCGTGCAGATCCTCTCCTGAATACTTTCCGTACCCACTGTACCTGCCATAGAGACAGACCATTCCACAACTAAGAGTATAATGTTAAAAGGAAGCCCAGCACGATGCACTATCATCAAGTGAAAATAAAAAAATGGGTTTATGTGCAGCCACCACTAGAGGGAGCTCAGTGCAGACAGATTTATGTAGCTTTCAATGAGTTTAATGGTAAAAATAAGGAAATTTCCAGAGAACAACACCTAGTTATTTTTATGTTGCACCTGATGAAGTGGATCCTCAAAGCCAAATATCCAGAAGATCAGTTCTAGAGCAACATGGTCAGATGGTAGTGATAGATTAGTGGGTTGTAGAAGAGATGCCGAACTGGTGCAGCAGAACTAAATCAGTGATGGCAAATGTAGCAGAGCCGAATCTCCAAAGAAGCCAAATCGATACTATGTTGTAGAAGTGCTAGAAAAACAGAGAAGCGGAGACTGATGTAGCAGAGCTGGAACCACAAAATAGTAGAGTTGTACAATGGAAGCTATTGAAGCAATGTTGAGGTTATAGAATAGAAAAGTAGTGCAGTAGGAGCTGATGCAGCAGAGTGGGAAGCAAAGAATAGTAGAGTTGTAGAACAAAGGCTAGATGTAGCAGTGCCAGGATGGAGGATTAACAAAGTAGAACAGCAGAGGCTGATGTAGCAGAACCGGAATCACAGAATAGTAGAGTTGTAGAGCAAAGGCTAGATGTAGCAGTGCCAGGACGGAGGATTAGCACAGTTGAACAGCAGAGGCTGATGTAGCAGAGCTGGAACCACAGAATAGTAGAGTTTTATAGTAGAGACTGATGTAACAGTGTTATAACCACGGAAAAACAAAGTAGTGCAGTGAGAGCTGATGTAGCAGAGCTAGAATAAAGGAATAGCAGAGTTGTAAAAAGAATAAACAATGTAGTAACGGTGTGCAAACTACCTGAATACTCGGAAGACGTCAAGATCTGTGGGGATAGCGCCATCAGGAGGACAAGAGATGGGACAGAACTGTCTGGCCGCACAGAATAGCAGTGTTGTACATTGGAAGCTAGATGCAGCAATGTTAGGGTCATGGAAGAGCAAAGTAGTAGGAGCTGATGTAGCAGAGCTGGAACCACAGCATAGCAGAGTTGTAGAACAAAGGCTAGATGTAGCAGTGTCAGGATCGAGGATTAGCACAGTAGAACAGCAGAGGCTGATGTAGCAGAGCTGGAATCACAGACTAGTAGCGTTGTAGAGCAAAGGCTAGATGTAGCAGTGCCAGGATTGAGGATTAACAAAGTAGAAAAGCAGAGGCTGATGTAGCAGAGCCACAATCACAGAATAGTAGAGTTGTAGAGCAAAGGCTAGATGTAGCAGTGTCAGGACGGAGGATTAGCACAGTAGAACAGCAGAGGCTGATGTAGCAGAGCTGGAATCACAGAATAGAAGAGTTGTAGCGCAAAGGCAAGATGTAGTAGTGTAAGGACAGAGGATTAGCACAGTAGAACAGCAGAGGCTGATGTAGCAGAGCTGGAATCACAGAATAGCAGCGTTTTATAGGAGAGACTGATGTGGCAGTGTTGTAACCATGAAAAAGAAAAGTAGTGCAGTGAGAGCTGATGTAGCAGAGCTAGAATAAAGGAATAGCAGAGTTGTAAAGTGAATAAACAATGTAGTAACGGTGTGCAAACTACCTGAATACTCGGAAGACGTCATGTTCTGTGGGGATGGCGCCATCCGGAGGACAAGAGATGACACGGGAGTGTCTGGCCGCACTCACACCTGGAACCTGGAGCAGGTGAGTAATGAAGGACTCAAAGAAAAATCTTGTATGTAAAATGATTTCTTGAACTATTTCTTGATGATTTCTTGAAAATTTAGTAAGTAATCAGGGCCGGATCAAGGTGATGGAAGCCCCATGGGCAAAAAATAATAGCAATGTCTGGATAACTTACGCTGTACATAAGCATCAGATAATTGTTAGCAGAGCCCCCCGGCAATGAACGCCCGGGAGGTAATTCTCGGATTCTTGCATCTCTGCTTTTGCTTCTTGGTCGTAGGATTGTGTCTAAACTGAGCAGTTTAAAAATAAAGTCACCTCATTAGAGAAAACTCGCCACCATTATGGATTCTGGGTTACGTGACGCCCTGGAATAGATTTTTGAGAATCCATGCTCCCCTCAGACATCTAAACACACGGGAGGGAGCCGGGGACTCGCTGTTCTGTTCTTCGCACCCGTGTCCTTGGAAGAGGGAAACTTTGATACTTGTTTGTCACCAGATATTATTCCATGGTTCATCAAACTGTTGGGTCCTTAAAGGACAAAAAAACTGATTTATTTTTTATAATTGTAGCCTTAAATATCGCAGCATTATAACATCCATCATCCAAGAGGGAGAACTCCGCATTGAGGGTTTGATTCTTCTACCGATGGCAGAGTTGGTCAATTCTCATGGGTCTTTTGTTAAAAGTCTACAGTGTTGGCGGCGAGACCAGGTGGTCATGTGACCAGAAGTATACAATTTGCATATTTGCGGTCACATTCCAACTAGAAGTGTGTTGAGCACGGCTAGTCTGAATGTGGCCAGTAGCATGCAAATCGCATACTTGTGGCCACATAACCACCTGCTCTCGCTACCAACACCAGAAAACCCTGACAGCATAATGCGCTCACGTAATAAGGAGTCAAACTGTTTATGCTTCCCGCAACGTAGCATTCCCATTTCCTTGGTCATACAGTACAATGCACACGCGATGAGGATTCAAAAGTCTGCAGTCACATAGAGTAACTACAGACTTTTAGCAAAAGACCAGGCAACCCTTTTAAGTTTTCCTGAAACTGCTCACACTTCCCGCAACGTAGCGCTCCCATTTTTTTGGTCATGTGACCAGAAGTATGCAATTTGCATCTTTGCGGTCACATTCCAACTAGAAGTGAATTGAGCATGACTAGTCTGGATGTGGCCGATATCATGCAAATCATATGCTTGCAGTCACATGACCACCTGCTTTGGCCGCCGACACCGGAAAATCCTGACAGCGTATGATGCACACATGATGAGGATTCAAAAGTCTGCAGGCACATGGAGTAACTGCAGAGTTTTAGCAAAATACGAACAACCCTTTTAAGTTTTCCCGAAACTGCTCACACTTCCCGCAACATAGCGCTCCCATTTCTTTGGTCATGTGACCAGAAATATACAATTTGCATCTTTGCGGTCACATTCCAACTATAAGTGAATTGAGCACGGCTAGTCTGCATGTGGCCAGTAGCATGCAAAGCACACGATTGCAGTCACATGACCACCTCCTCTCACCACCGAAACACTGGAGAACCCTGACAGCATATGGTGCACACGTAATAAGGATTCAAAAGTCTGCAGTCACATAGAGTAACTGAAGACATTTAGCAAAAGACCAAAGACCACATTCCAACTAGAAGTGAATTGAGCACGGCTAGTCTGCATGTGGCAAGTAGCATGCAAATCACACGATTGCAGACACATGAGCACCTCCTCTCACCACCGACACTGGAGAATCCTGTCAGCGTATGGTGCACACGTAATAAGGATTCAAAAATCTGAAGTTGATGCTCATTGAGGGGGACGGGAACAGGACGTGGCCTGAAAAACTTTTAGCTTCCCATTTCTCTCAGATAACAGCTTGTAAAAGTTTGCAAGTATGGAGCCTCGAAGCTTCCTCCAGGGCGAACTCTCAGTATCATTTCCTACTTTTGCATCGTTAGTATTATGTTGCCTTCCTTTCTTTGCACAACTGAAAAGTAGATTAAAATTGAAGGTATTTTCCAGGGCTTATATATTGGCGCCCTAATCATAGGGAAGGTTATTAAAGGGTAACCGTCATTTTAATTTCAGAAATCAATAGTACATATGAAAATAAGTAACTCTGTAATATATTTTATCAGCTTCTTTCTCCTCCTGGACCGAGCTTATATTCTCAATTCATGGGGAAAATGTGTATTTTGTGAAGAGAAATTTATCCATTACAGAGATTGGAGATGACAGTTGGTGCTCATAAAGTTCTATGGAGACGAAAGGAGCTAGAGGACGACACCGACATTCTGCTGCAAGTTCTCCTGAAATTAAAGTTCTATGGAGGAAGGAGGAGCTAGAGGCAGACACAGACATTCTGCTGCAAGTTCTGAAATGAAAGTTCTATGAAGAAGGAGGAGCTAGAAACCGAAACAGCCATTCTGCTGCAAGTTCTCCTGAAATAAAAGCTCTATGGAGAAGGAGGAGCTAGAGGCCGAGACAGCCATTCTGCTGCAAGTTCTCATGAAAGGAAAGTTCTTTGGAGAAAGAGGAGCTAGAAACCGACACAGCCATTCTGCTGCATGTTCTCCTGAAATTAAAGTTCTTTGGAGAAGGAGGAGCTAGAAACCGACACAGCCATTCTGCTGCATGTTCTCATGAAAGGAAAGTTCTTTGGAGAAGGAGGAGCAAAAAACGTCACAGCCATTCTGCTGCAAGTTCTCCTAGAAGGAAAGTTCTTTGGAGTAGGAAGAGCAAAAAACGTCACAGCCATTCTGCTGCAAGTTCTCCTAGAAGGAAAATTCTTTGGAGAAGGAGGAGCTAGAAACCGACACAGCCATTCTGCTGCAAGTTCTCCTAGAAGGAAAATTCTTTGGAGAAGGAGGAGCTAGAAACCGACACAGCCATTCTGCTGCAAGTTCTCCTAGAAGGAAAGTTCTTTGGAGAAGGAGGAGCTAGAAATTGACACAGCCATTCTGCTGCATGTTCTTATGAAAGGAAAATTATTTGGAGAAGGAGGAGCTAGAAACCAACACAGCCATTTTGCTGCAAGTTCTCCTAGAAGGAAAGTTCTTTGGAGAAGGAGGAGCAAAAAACGACACAGCCATTCTGCTGCAAGTTCTCCTAGAAGGAAAGTTCTTTGAGATGGAGGAGCTAGAAACTGACACAGCCATTCTGCTGCAAGTTTTCATAGAAGGAAAGTTCTTTGGAGAAAGAGGAGCTAGAAACCGATGCAGCCATTCTGCTGCAAGTTCTCCTGAAATTAAAGTTCTTTGGAGAAGGAGGAGCTAGAGCTGACACAGCCATTATGCTGCAAGTTCTCCTGAAACAAAAGTTACTGTTCTTCATAAAACTTTATGAGTATCAACTGTCATCTCCTATCTCAGTACAGGGGAAATCTGTGTTCATTGAAGACAGATTATATCCTTGATAATTTTCAAAATGAAACATCAGTCTGGGAAGAAAAATACGCTGATTTTTCCAATAGGATATATTAAAAAGTGTCCTATTTTCATCTGTACTATTGATTTATGGAAAAAAAACTGTTATTGTTGGAAGATTGACACTTGGCATCTCCACAATTAACTATACAGCTCCCTCAATTGCACAGATTTGGCACAGTAGGGGGCGTTGTAAGGTGCTGCTCCTCAGCTCCTACTGAAGTGAACAGGATCTGAGCTGTAGTACCCTATAATTACCACTGGGCGGTGTATGGAGTAGTGAAGTTCCAGCTCTGTATCTGTGCACATGGTCATGGAGGTGCAGGGTCTCTGTTAGGGGATGTGATATTGACCTTGTAGTGCACCACTAGATAAAAAAATAAACATTTTTTTAGGATTGTGGCCATTGCCTGACTATAGAGTGGCATACAATACAATGGGAATATTCCTTAAGTATGATGTCATCCTAGTTTCATGGGCTATGGATACATCACCACCTCGTATGGCAGAGCCATTGCAATATCTCACAGTCCAGTGAAATTCCTCTTTTCCTTCCGTCTTTCTGAGCCTTCCTCCCTGAAGACATGGAAATCACCGGTCAATCAATACTAATGATTTCTAGCCGCAGTTGGAGTATTTGCTGTACGCTGCAATACGGCACATTGGATTTTCCTAACAAATGTGTTTGTATCTCATCTCAGATGGATTGTGGCATAAGCACATTCTGCTCCTGAACGAGCACTTAGTTTGCACTTGTAAAGTTGTTTTTTTTCCAATCTAGTGATTTCTACAAGACGTATGCACTCGCATCACAAGGTCTGTGCACGCCGCCATATCATGCAAAACTGATGTTTTATTAGTATGGCACCTGTATGGGTCTTGGGGGCTCATATGATACCTCTATATGCCTCCAATTTCATTTACAGGCATTTGGACTGGGAATGGGAGGGGGGTCCATCCACCTTTGAATTTTTTTTATTTTTATTTTTTACTAGCTGTAGTACCCGGGTGTTACCCGGGATAGTAACCGCCTGTCTCTCCCCCCATCTGTCTCTCTACCCCCGCCTTTCTCTCTCTATCCGTCTCCCCACCGACATCTTATTACCTCACACATAAGCTTCTTATACTAACAGTTTATTTTGTTCCTATAGCAACCACTGACAGTTGCCATTAATAGCATGTAGCTCCCACCTCCATTCAGTTTAATGGAGGCAAGATTTTGGAGAGTAACTGTAAAGCGCAGGGTTAAATTTTCCCGTCAAAACATAGTCTATGACGTTCCCCGAGTCACATGAAGTGTCTGTGCAAAATTTCGTGATTGCAAATGCGATGGTGCAAATTCCTTTAGCGGACATACACACACACACAGTACACACACACACACACACAAGCCACACACACATACACACACACACACGTCACACACACACATACACACACACACACACTTAGCTTTATATATTAGATTTAATGCATGTATTTACTGCTAAAAATCATTTTTCCAATTGGGTTTTATTAAACATATTGCACCATTTTACTTTTACAAGTTGCACATTGAACTTTATTGTAGTCTGTGGTCATAAATCAGTTGAGAGGAGCTCAGGAAACGGCAGATATGAGCTAGAAATTCTCCTATTGGACCATCAGGACGAGCTCACTGAAGGATTCTCAGATAACTCATTTTGCGGTCACTGACAGAGGCTATAAAAGTGCTACATTTTTCATGAAACCCAATTACAAATTATTATTTTTTTTATTCCAAATATATGCATTTAAGTAGGAGAAAAATGTCCCCAAAGATAACAAGGTATGTGGAATACAAACCATGTTCAGCGAATGTACTAAGAAAGGTACAGTGCCTTGCGAAAGTATTCAGCCCCCTTGAATTTTTCAACCTTTTCCCACATTTCAGGCGTCAAACATAAAGATAAAATGTTAATGTTCTGGTGAAGAATCAGCAAAAAGTGACACAATTGTGAATTTGAACGATATTTATTGCTTATTTTAAACTTTTATAAAAAATAAATAACTGAAAATTGGGGCGTGCAATATTATTCATCCCCTTTAAGTTAATACTTTGTAGCGCCCCCTTTTGCTGCGATTACAGCTGCAGTCGCTTGGGGTATGTCTCTATCAGTTTTGCACATCGAGAGACTGAAATTCTCGCCCATTCTTCCTTTGTAAACAGCTGGAGCTGAGTGAGGTTGGATGGAGGCGTTTGTGAACAGCGGTTTTCAGCTCTTTCCACAGATTCTCGATTGGGTTCAGGTCTGGACTGTGACTTGGCCATTCTAACACCTTGATACGGTTATTTGTGAACCATTCCATTGTAGATTTTGCTTTATGTTTGGGATTATTGTGTTGTTGGATGACAAATCTCCGTCCCAGTCTCAGGTCTTTTGCAGACTCCAACAGGTTTTCTTCAAGAATAGTCCTGTATTTGGCTCCATCCATCTTCCCATTAATATTAATCATCTTCCCTGTCCCTGCTGAAGAAAAGCAAGCACAAACCATGATGCTGCCACCACCATGCTTGACAGTGGGGATGGTGTGTTCAGGGTGATGAGCTGTGTTTCTTTTACGCCAAACATATCGTTTGGCATTGTGCCCAGATAGTTTGATTTTGGTTTCATCTGACCAGAGCACCTTCTTCCACATGTTTCGGGTCTCCAGGTGGGTTGTGGCAAACTTTAAATGACACTCTTTATGGCTATCTTTGAGAAATGGCTTTCTTCTTGCCACTCTTCCATAAAGGCCAGATTTGTGCAGTGTATGACTGATTGTTGTGCTATGGACAGACTCTCCCACCTCAGCTGTAGATCTCTGCAGTTCATCCAGAGTGATCATGGGCCTCTTGGCTGCATCTCTGATCAGTCTTCTCCTTGTGTGAGATGATAGTTTGGATGGAGGCCGGGTCTTGGTAGATTTGCAGTGGTATGATTCTCCTTCCATTTCAATATGATCGCTTGCACAGTGCTCCTTGGGATGTTTAAAGTTTTGGAAATCTTTTTGTAACCATATCTGGCTTTAAACGTCTCCACAACAGTATCACGGACCTGCCTGTTGTGTTCCTTGGTCTTCATGATGCTCTCTGCGCTTTACACAGAACATGAGACTATCACAGAGCAGGGGCATTTATATGGAGACTTGATTACACACAGGGGCTTATATTTATCATCATCAGTCATTTAGGACAACATTGGATTATTCAGAGACCCTCAATGAACTTCTGGAGTGAGTTTTCTGCACTGAAAGTAAAGGGGATGAATAATATTGCACGCCGCAATTTTCAGTTTATTATTTTTTACGAAAGTTTAAAATCTAATATATAAAGCTGAGTGTATGTATGTATGTGTGTATGTCAGCTAAAGGAATCCGCACCATTGTCTTTACAATCACGAAATTTTCCACAGACACTCTATGTGACTCAGGGAACATCATAGACTATGTTTGGACAGGAAAATTTAACCCCGCGCTTTACAGTCACTCTCCAAAAATCCTGCCTCCATTAAAGTCAATGGATTTGCGAGTAGCAAAATCCTCCAAAGTGAGGTAATAAGATGTTGGTGGGGAGATGGATAGAGAGAGACAGAAAGAGACAGAGAGAGAGACAGACAGTCAAAGAGACAGACAAAGGCAAACAGACACAGACAGACAGGGAAAGACACAGGCAGACAGGGAAAGAGACAGACAGACAGACAGGAAAGAGACAGAGACAAGGAAAGAGACAGGGAAATAGACAGAGACAAGGAAAGAGACAGGGAAAAAGACAGACTGGGAAAGAGACAGACGGCAAAGAGACAGAGACAAGTAACTAGACAGGGAAAGAAACAGAATCAAGTAAAAAGACAGACAAGTAAAGAGACAGGGAAAGAGACAAGTAAAGAGACAGGGAAAGAGACAGAGACAGACAGTGAAAGAGACAGACCTGGAAAGAGACAGACGGGGAAAGAGACAGACGGAGAAAGAGACAGACGGAGAAAGAGACAGACGAGGAAAGAGACAGATGAGGAAAGAGACAGATGGGGAACGAGACAGACGAGGAACGAGACAGACGGGGAACGAGACAGACGGGGAACAAGAGAGACGGGGAACGAGACAAACGGGGAATGAGACAAACGGGGAATGAGACAGACGGGGAACGAGACAAACGGGGAATGAGACAGATGGGGAACAAGACAGACGGGGAACGAGACAGATGGGGAATGAGACAGATGGGGAACAAGACAGACGGGGAACGAGACAGACGGGGAACAAGACAGACGGGGAAAGAGACAGACCTGGAACGAGACAGACGGGGAAAGAGACTGACAGACAGATATAGAGAGACAGACAGACACAGACAGACACAGAGAAAGAGAGACACAGAAATAAAGAGAGACAGACAGAGAAACTGATACAGACAGACAGAGACAGACACACAGAGACAGACAGAAACTCGAAGAGAGACAGAGACAGGTACTATCCCGGGCAATGCCTGGATACTATAGCTAGTAAACAATAAATTTCGCTCACCTTCACAACTGTGTCCACTTGTTGTTGATTTTCACCAGAACATTACATTTTTTATCTTTATGTTTGAAGCCTGAAATGTGGGAAAAGGTAGAAAAATGTAAGGGGGCTCAATACTTTTGCAAGGCACTGTATATGGAATACAAACCATGTTGCGCTGTCGCCATACAAAGTGAAATAACCGAGCCATAGGGGCCCCGTGTACCACTTTTTGAGTCCCCGTAATTACCTCAATCTCATCCGATTTTCGGATTGCGCTCCTCTCCCTATGACGCTGTAAGTAAAGCCGTCTTCTAGACCCGGCCATTGCGCCCGGGCTCCTCTGGGCAGCGTCAGGATAGATCGTCAGCGCTGGGTCCATTAGCTTTGACTGATCTATCATTAGTCACTTTGAGGAGCGACTGTTCATTTCATTATCGGCTCCAGTGGAGGAGAATGTGTTAGCAGATGTCTTTTTAGACCCAGTGTTGTATTTCATTATGTTAAAAGGTCGCCTCCTGTATGTGTGCTGATATAGAGCCCCTCCAGGGATCCGGACGCAGCACTCCTCGATGGGAGTTATCAGTCCGCTGGGAGGTTTTAATGCATTTTAACTGCTCATTTTAACCCACTTTATCTCGGGAACCTTCCCAGCTCTACAATTACTCCATATCTCCGCGCACGTGTCTCAGTTAATAACACGCAACTCCCATTCCAATGGCAGGTGCTGCACCCCGGATCTCCGATGACCCGTCACGCTGCGGCTTTGATTGTGATTTCACCGGCGGCGCGGCTCTGTGTTCCTATAATTACCTCCTGTAGAGCAAGCTTCATAAATAAAATAATCCAAAGGGACCAACTTTGCAAAATGGAAGGTTAGCGGATGAATAATTCAGGCACAGTTTTAATATTAGAAGCGCGCGGGAGTATTATGGACCGATGTGCTGCCATACTGAGCCACCTCGAGGCAACGCAGTCTGTAACCTGTCGCTCTCCAGCTGCTGCAAAATCACAACATGTTGAAAGTTTCAAATTTTGCAATCATGGGGTCTTTTTGCTGAGTTTTTGTAGCGGAATCTGAGCGGAAACTCAACATTTTTGAAGAGTTTTGAGATTTACGACATTGGACTGTCATGGTGACAGTGGGGTGACTTTGTACCTCCGATCTGTGCACTTCCCTCATGCGCAATGTCTCTGTGACACTTGGGGTCATTTATGAGAATGAGACTGTCATGATCACTTTGTGATAGAAGGTAACCAGGCGTCCCTCAAGCTAGAGTGTCCCTATGCTATCCCTGAACTTAGGGATACTCCTGATGGTGGAGAGGCCTGAGTCTCCTTCTTGGCCCTGCTCCTGACCAGTCCTGATTTAATTCCCCCTCCCCAGGGAGGGACGGGACAGGAGTGCATGGAAACCCACAGATAAAGACAGACAAGGGAAAATCAAAACTCTGTCACACAGCACGCACGCATAAAGGTAAAGACAATAAGAGATTCAGGAGGAAAACAAGAGCAGGAAGGTAGAAAAGGATGGGACAGGAGTGTGTAGAAACCCACAGATAAAGACAGACAAGGTAAAAACAAAACTATCACACAGCACGCACAGATAAAGGTAAAGACACAAAGAGGTTCAGGAGGAAAAACAAGAGCAGGAAGAAAGTAGAAAACAACAGGGTTAAACTCCACAACCACGCCAAACAATAAACACAAGTTTCCCTAGGGGGAATGTGGGACAACACACCTTACAAACCAACATAGAATAAACTATAGCTGGCATTGGTAGAAGGATTCCACCAGCATAAATAGGAGGGGAGCAAATGTGATAGGTCTCCCCACAACATGGGATTAAAGGAGCAAGCTTAATAGCATAGATTAACTCTTGCTAGCCTGCCTATGAATTAGCACACAGCTGGTCGACGCCCGATTCTGCCTGTGTTGATCCTAAACACCAGACAAACCATCGGGAGGAGTGTCAGAATCTGCCATCTGAACAGAGCCAAATGCCACAATTACGGTCAGCAAAGTTTGTGCAAAACTCCATGTGACATGGACACGAGGAATCTTTTGTTGAGTTTTTGGAGCAAAAACTGAGCTGAAAACTCAATGTTTTTGAGAAGTTTTGAGATTTGGAAGGTTTCTGCTCAACTAATTTCTGCTCCAAAAACCCAGCGAAAAACTCCATATGTACTTATCCACTAAATCATCCATTAAGTTTCAAACCACTCAGTGTTTCTGCTCATTTTCTGCTCCAAAAACTCTGCAAAAAGAATCTGTGTGCACATAGCCATTTAGAGTTTTTCTGCTCAGTTTCTGCTCCAAAATTCCTCAAATACTTAGTGTAAAAATACATGAAACAAGGCGCTGTTCTCCACATAGGTAGAGGTAGAACATATATTAAACATTTATAGCAAATCCTGTGGATGGGCCACAAAAGTCTGCGATGGGAAGAAGACCCCTTTAAGTGATGATTATAAATCTGTATCAGCTTTTGAACAAATACATTACTTTTCCTGGACTGATCCACAATTACAGCTTGTGTTACACTAGACAGCTGCATTTACAACCCTGCAAGCTTCAGAGCAGAACTCTTCCAGCACTTTCTGATTGTACAATGTCTGCAGTTTGGTCTGCAGATTTGAAGTTTTAGAAGTGTCGTCAATAAATAATGATCAATATATAGAACACCTGTCCCCACTTCACGCCTGTCCCCAGACTGGCAGGGGCGCCCCAAGACAGCTTTGGGTGTGAATTTTGCTATTCCCTGACTCTTTTGTGGTCCAGTTTACAGGAATGGTAAGACAACTTTCGGCACCAAGAAGCAATATGCACAAATATATCACTTTTCGCGCCACGCTCGCTGTGCCTTATTGGAAGGGACGACAGAAAACAATTTGATAAACTTGTTAAGCCAATTTTCAGAAAATTGAGCAAATTTTTTTCACTGATTATTGCCAGAATTAATTTAATTTTGTGATTTTAGGACAGTTCAGTATGCACAAAATAGTTAAATTTGCACCAATTCACTCCAATGATTTTGGTTTTGTTTTTTTTAGACTGTTTATTAATGATGGACGGACCTGGACTGTAAAAGTACATCTGTCACTACAGATGTAGCAAAGCAGGATTTGTCATGGGACCTCGTGTGGATTACGTCAGACCTGGGTGTTTTGGGGTTAATAAAGTGCTGAAAGAGGGGGCTTTTTGTATTTTATTTCAAATAAAGGATTTTTACGGTGTTTGTGTTTATTTCTTTTCACTTACAGATTAGTAATGGGGGGGGTCTCATAGATGCCTCCCATTACTAATCTAGGGCTTAGTGGCAGCTGTGAGCTGTTATTAACCCCTTATTACTCCGATTGCCACTGGACCAGGGCAATAGGGATGAGCCAGGTAAAGTTCTGTGATGGATGCAACAATCCTGGGTGACTGCCGGCTGCTATTTTTGGGCTGGAAGGGCCCCAATAAGCATGGGTCTCCCCAGCCTGAGAATACCAGCACCCAGCTGTCGGGCTTTATCATGGCTGGGTTTCAAGATTGAGGGGACCACAAGCCGTTTTTTTTATAAATTATTTATTTAAAGAATTTTTAAAAAGCCGCTTGCAGTCCCTCTTATTTATATACACAGCCAAGATAAGCACATGGCTGGGGGCTGCAGCCTGTAGCTGTATGCTTTATCATGGCTGGGTAGCTGTCGGCTTTATCATGGCTGGGTATCAAGATTGGGGGGACATCTTGTCATCTTTTTAAACTATTATTTAAAGTTGCATGCAGTTCCTCTTATTTTGATGCACAGCCAAGTTATGCGCATGGTTGGGGGCTGCAGCCTGTAGCCATATACTTTATCTGTGCTGGATATCGTAATATGGGGGGACCCTATGCCTTTTTTTATTTATTTATTTTTACAGCAATAGAGATGCAGACACAGTGCTTCTGATTGGTTTCAGTCAGACAAGCTGTCACACAGGATGAGGGTGTGTTTGACTGCAACCAATCACAGACGCTAGTGTGACGCCCTGGACCCCAGGGGTCACAGATAATAACACCTACCACATTACACACACACCCCCACCCCCTGTGAGGACACATATTGTAACGCCTGGTCCCACCAGACCCCGGGGGGGGGGGGAGCTCTCCCTCACATCTGTCCAGTCCCAGCATGGCTCCCACATGCACTCCTGCCCCCACTCCCAGGCAGAGAAGGCCTTCCACTTACCGGCCCCAGGGCTCTGCAGACGTTGCTCCCACTCCAAGGCCTGCTGCAATTTCCTCCTCACACAGAATTGCTGTAGGTGATTCTAGGCTGCGGGCGAGGCCACGCCCCCTTTCTTAAAGTGGCATGCCCCAAATCCTGGAAGTGATCTCAGAGGTCACCTGCTGCCTAATAGGTATTTAAGTTCACTTCCCCCGGCAGCAGGCGCCCGAGCAACGCCTCTATTAGTGCATTGCCAGTGTCCTAATCTGTCTATGCTATTGTTTATGATCCGTACGTTTGTTACCTGATTCTAATCCTGTGTCTCACCGTAGTGCCATCTATACCATTCCGGCTGTGGACGTCACCACCTATTCCTACCGTGGACGTCACCGTGCCATACCTGCCGTGGACACTATCTGTACCGTACCGGCTGTGGACGTCACCACCCATTCCTACCGTGGACGTCACCGTGCCATACCTGCCGTGGACACTATCTGTACCGTACCGGCTGTGGACGTCACCTGTTGTGAAACATCTCCGGTGCCACTTCCGTGTTCCACCTGCCGCGGACATCGTACCCGAGCCACGCCTGGCCGTACAGAGACTCCTACCTCCGGTCCCTGGCTGCCGTGCATTTAGGCCTTCTGGGGAGGCGCCGCACAGTCCCTGTATAGGGGTTCGCTGCTGGCCGTCTTCTCAGGGGAGTCCGGTGCACGGTCCAGTGGGTCCACCTCCGGACGTTCGCCGCTCCTCGGTGAGCGTAACAGTTTGCTCGGGCCATGGACTCCGCCGGGATCACGGTTAACCCGCTGAATGACCTGCAACAGGAGCTCTCCCGCCAACGTGAGACCCAAGCAAGGTTCGTGGCTTACATAAAGTCTGTGGAATCCCGTCTGGCATCCATGCAAACCTCCGTATCCTCCGACAGCTCCCAGTTGAGTGAACTACTGCAGGAACTGTCCCGCCAGCATGAGGCCCAGAGACGCATGGCTGAAGATATGGCGGCCGTGGATTCTCGTCTAAATGCCCTGCAGAATCCGGCCTCCTCTACAACTCCCGACTCTGCAGGATTATCGAAATACATGTCTCCTTCTCGCCTGGCCTCCCCACCCATGTATGGAGGGGATCCCCGTTTGTGTCGCGGTTTCTTAAACCAGTGCTCCCTGCACTTTGAGCTGTCGCCGCTGCAGCAAGCGACCGATCGCTCGAAAATCGCATTTATCATGTCTCATCTGACTGGTCAGGCTCTGGCTTGGATGAATCCGCTCTGGGAAAAGAATGACCCGACCGTCCAAGTCCTGTCCGTCTTTCTGACCACCTTCCGTAAGGTGTTCGATGAGCCAGGCCGTCTCTCATCTACTGCCTCTTCACTCATGAGAATCCACCAGGGGAATCTCACCGTGGGACAGTATGCAATCGAGTTCCGCACTCTGTCCTCCGAGCTCAAGTGGAACAATGACGCCTTGGTAGCTGCCTTTTGGGAAGGGTTATCCGGAAAAATCAAGGATGAACTGGCTGGCCGGGATGTACCTACCACCCTGGAAGAGCTGATCTCTCTGGCTACCCGTATTGATCTCCGCTTCCAAGAGCGTGCCAGAGAGGTCACCCGGACAAGAAGAACCCCGCGCCTTGCGCCCACCTTCCAAAGGCCGATGTCACTTCCCTCCACCAGGCCTACTGCTCCGCACGAGCCCATGGAGGTCGACCGCGTCACTGAGTCCAGACTGCGTCAGAGGAATCGGAGAATGGCAGGAGAGTGCTTTTACTGCGGAAGTGCCAAACATCTGATTCAGGACTGTCCAGTAAAGCCGGGAAACTACAGAGCCTAGGGTCCATCGGAGAGGCCACCCTAGGTCACGCCAAGTCCTCTCCTTTTCTCCAGGTGCCCGTATCCCTGTCCTGTGGCTCCATCCGGTTGTCAGTACATGCGTTCCTGGATTCTGGCTCCGCCGGGAACTTTATCCAGCAGTCCGTGGTGGATCTACACCAGATTCCCGTCCGATGTCTTGCTACCCCCATCAGTCTGTCTTCCGTGGATGGAAAACCGCTTTCCGAACCCATCCGGTTCATCACAGAGAACTGTACAATGCAAGTGGGGTTGCTACACTCTGAGACAATCGCCTTCCATGTGCTCCCTGGCATGGCACATGCTCTTCTTCTGGGAATACCCTGGCTTCGGTCACACAAGCCTGTGCTCGACTGGGATTCCGGAGACATCCTGCAATGGGGTGCTTCTTGCCACAATCACTGCCTGACACCAGTGCATCCT
Organism: Anomaloglossus baeobatrachus; assembly: GCF_048569485.1. Lineage (NCBI taxonomy): Eukaryota > Metazoa > Chordata > Amphibia > Anura > Aromobatidae > Anomaloglossus > Anomaloglossus baeobatrachus. The sequence goes on from NC_134361.1 coordinate 32,789,297, forward strand.
CCGCACCCACCAGTCAAACCGGTCAACCTTCCCGGGTTACCTCCCGCCTACTGGTCCTTTTCCGATGTCTTTGACAGAAAGGAAGCTGAGACGTTGCCGCCACACAGACCCTACGATTGTCCCATCGACCTGCTCCCAGGTACAACCCCTCCTCGTGGGCGCATCTACCCACTGTCGCGAGAAGAGACCCAAGCCATGTCTGACTATATAAAGGAGAATTTAGCACGAGGCTTCATCCGAAAATCCTCCTCTCCCGCCGGAGCGGGATTCTTCTTTGTGGGAAAAAAGGATGGGGGTCTACGGCCCTGCATTGACTACCGCGGATTGAATAAGATCACGGTGAAAAACAGGTATCCGCTACCCCTTATACCGGAACTGTTTGACCGTTTCCGAGGTGCCAAGATCTTTTCCAAACTAGATCTCCGGGGTGCGTACAATCTGGTTCGCATTCGGTCGGGAGACGAATGGAAGACCGCGTTCAACACTCGTGATGGGCACTATGAATACCGAGTGATGCCCTTCGGGCTCAGTAACGCACCGGCGGTCTTCCAGGAGTTTGTGAACGACGTCTTCCGTGATATTCTCTACACCTGCGTAGTTGTGTATTTAGATGACATCCTTATCTTCTCTCCGGACTTGCATACCCATCGAAGACATGTCCGTCTGGTCCTGCGGAGATTGAGAGAGAATCGCCTTTACGCCAAACTCGAGAAATGCCTGTTTGAGCAGACCTCGTTACCCTTCCTTGGCCACATAGTCTCGGATACCGGCCTGAAGATGGATCCTGACAAGGTTTCAGCCGTACTGAAATGGCCCCGTCCGGAAGGGTTGAAGGCTATCCAGCGATTCCTGGGATTCGCCAACTATTACCGGCAATTCATTCCACATTTCTCATCTCTGGTGCGCCCCATATCCTCTCTCACTCGCAAAGGGGAGAACCCGAAGAAATGGACACCGGAAGCTGAAGAATCGTTCCTGTCCCTTAAACGTGCCTTTGCTTCTGCTCCAGCCTTACACAGACCCGACATTAACCAGCCGTTTATCCTTGAGGTAGATGCCTCCTCATCCGGAGCCGGTGCGGTCCTTACACAGAAAACGTCAGAGGGTAAGACAGTAACCTGCGGCTTCTTTTCTAAGGCTTTCTCCCCAGCAGAACGAAACTACTCAATCGGAGACCGTGAGTTGCTGGCAGTCAAGCTGGCTCTGGAGGAATGGCGATACCTGCTGGAAGGGTCATTGCATCCAGTTACCATCTATACTGACCACAAGAATCTGGCATATCTTCAGACAGCCCGCAGGCTAAACCCCCGACAGGCCCGATGGTCATTATTCTTTGCCCGCTTTGATTTCGTTCTGCATTTCCGTCCAGCCGAGAAGAACCTGAAAGCCGATGCGCTGTCTCGATCATTCCTGTCAGAGGACCAGGAGGATGAACCTCGACACATCATTGAACCTTCCAAACTAATGGCGGCTCCAGTCGGCATGCATCACCTTCCTCCCGGTAAGACGTTTGTTGCTGAGGTCGATAGAGAACGTGTACTCCGGTGGGGACACTCTTCCAGAATAGCAGGTCACGTGGGTCAAAAGAAATCTCTGCAATTGATATCCCGATATTACTGGTGGCCAGGGTTACGTCAAGACGTCCAGGACTTTTGTTCATCCTGTTCCTCCTGTGCCCGGAACAAGGTCCCGAAGACCCTTCCGGCGGGCCCTTTGCTTCCTTTACCTGTACCATCCGCTCCATGGCAACATATCGGCATGGATTTTATCACGGACCTGCCAAAATCGTCTGGCTGCACAGTCATCTGGGTGGTAGTGGACCGGTTCTCCAAGATGGCCCACTTCACACCACTCTCCGGGCTACCGTCCGCTCCGGTTCTTGCTGACTTCTTCATCCAACACATCTTCCGGCTTCATGGCTTGCCTCTCCATATCGTGTCCAACAGAGGGGTCCAGTTCACCGCTCGGTTCTGGAGAGCAGTCTGCAAGATGATGGATGTGGAATTGGACTTTTCCTCTGCCTACCACCCTCAGTCCAATGGGCAAGTGGAGCGCATTAACCAAATCCTGACTAACTATCTCCGCCACTTCGTGGACGAACACCACAGCGACTGGGTCAAACTGCTTCCGTGGGCTGAGTTCTCCTATAACAACCATGACAGTGAGTCCTCTGCTAAATCTCCGTTCCAGGTGGTGTATGGACAGCGACCCAAAGTGCCGTGTCCTGTGACAAGTTCCTCAGGCAACCCTGCAGCTGATGACCTCGTGAGGTCCTTCTCCGCCGTCTGGGCTGAGACCAAGTCGGCTCTGGAACGGTCCTCTGTCCGCATGAAGAAACACGCTGACAAGAAACGTCTGGATGTTCCTTTCTTCCGACCCGGAGATAAAGTCTGGCTCTCGTCCAAATATGTCCGCCTGAAACAGCCGTCTTACAAGCTGGGTCCCCGCTTCATTGGTCCCTTTGAAGTGCTCCGACGGATCAATGAGGTGTCCTACAAGTTGAAGCTGCCGTCGACACTTCGCATCCCGAACTCCTTCCATGTGTCCCTCCTCAAGCCGGTGGTCCTGAGTCGTTTCCATGGTGATCCTGGGGTCTCGCCTCCTCCTGTTGGTGATGATGACGTCTATGAGGTAAAAGCCATCCTTGCGGCTAAGGAGGTCCGAGGTAAAACCTATTATCTGGTGGACTGGAAGGGGTTCGGTCCTGAGGAGAGGACGTGGGTACCTGCGGAGGACGTGGATGCTCCTCGTCTCCTCCGGAGCTTCCTGAGGAGGAGGGGGCTTCAGGGGGGGGTACTGTAACGCCTGGTCCCACCAGACCCCGGGGGGGGAGCTCTCCCTCACATCTGCCCAGTCCCAGCATGGCTCCCACATGCACTCCTGCCCCCACTCCCAGGCAGAGAAGGCCTTCCACTTACCGGCCCCAGGGCTCTGCAGACGTTGCTCCCACTCCAAGGCCTGCTGCAATTTCCTCCTCACACAGAATTGCTGTAGGTGATTCTAGGCTGCGGGCGAGGCCACGCCCCCTTTCTTAAAGTGGCATGCCCCAAATCCTGGAAGTGATCTCAGAGGTCACCTGCTGCCTAATAGGTATTTAAGTTCACTTCCCCCGGCAGCAGGCGCCCGAGCAACGCCTCTATTAGTGCATTGCCAGTGTCCTAATCTGTTTATGCTATTGTTTATGATCCGTACGTTTGTTACCTGATTCTAATCCTGTGTCTCACCGTAGTGCCATCTATACCATTCCGGCTGTGGACGTCACCACCTATTCCTACCGTGGACGTCACCGTGCCATACCTGCCGTGGACACTATCTGTACCGTACCGGCTGTGGACGTCACCACCCATTCCTACCGTGGACGTCACCGTGCCATACCTGCCGTGGACACTATCTGTACCGTACCGGCTGTGGACGTCACCTGTTGTGAAACATCTCCGGTGCCACTTCCGTGTTCCACCTGCCTCGGACATCGTACCCGAGCCACGCCTGGCCGTACAGAGACTCCTACCTCCGGTCCCTGGCTGCCGTGCATTTAGGCCTTCTGGGGAGGCGCCGCACAGTCCCTGTATAGGGGTTCGCTGCTGGCCGTCTTCTCAGGGGAGTCCGGTGCACGGTCCAGTGGGTCCACCTCCGGACGTTCGCCGCTCCTCGGTGAGCGTAACAGTTTGCTCGGGCCATGGACTCCGCCGGGATCACGGTTAACCCGCTGAATGACCTGCAACAGGAGCTCTCCCACCAACGTGAGACCCAAGCAAGGTTCGTGGCTTACATAAAGTCTGTGGAATCCCGTCTGGCATCCATGCAAACCTCCGTATCCTCCGACAGCTCCCAGTTGAGTGAACTACTGCAGGAACTGTCCCGCCAGCATGAGGCCCAGAGACGCATGGCTGAAGATATGGCGGCCGTGGATTCTCGTCTAAATGCCCTGCAGAATCCGGCCTCCTCTACAACTCCCGACTCTGCAGGATTATCGAAATACATGTCTCCTTCTCGCCTGGCCTCCCCACCCATGTATGGAGGGGATCCCCGTTTGTGTCGCGGTTTCTTAAACCAGTGCTCCCTGCACTTTGAGCTGTCGCCGCTGCAGCAAGCGACCGATCGCTCGAAAATCGCATTTATCATGTCTCATCTGACTGGTCAGGCTCTGGCTTGGATGAATCCGCTCTGGGAAAAGAATGACCCGACCGTCCAAGTCCTGTCCGTCTTTCTGACCACCTTCCGTAAGGTGTTCGATGAGCCAGGCCGTCTCTCATCTACTGCCTCTTCACTCATGAGAATCCACCAGGGGAATCTCACCGTGGGACAGTATGCAATCGAGTTCCGCACTCTGTCCTCCGAGCTCAAGTGGAACAATGACGCCTTGGTAGCTGCCTTTTGGGAAGGGTTATCCGGAAAAATCAAGGATGAACTGGCTGGCCGGGATGTACCTACCACCCTGGAAGAGCTGATCTCTCTGGCTACCCGTATTGATCTCCGCTTCCAAGAGCGTGCCAGAGAGGTCACCCGGACAAGAAGAACCCCGCGCCTTGCGCCCACCTTCCAAAGGCCGATGTCACTTCCCTCCACCAGGCCTACTGCTCCGCACGAGCCCATGGAGGTCGACCGCGTCACTGAGTCCAGACTGCGTCAGAGGAATCGGAGAATGGCAGGAGAGTGCTTTTACTGCGGAAGTGCCAAACATCTGATTCAGGACTGTCCAGTAAAGCCGGGAAACTACAGAGCCTAGGGTCCATCGGAGAGGCCACCCTAGGTCACGCCAAGTCCTCTCCTTTTCTCCAGGTGCCCGTATCCCTGTCCTGTGGCTCCATCCGGTTGTCAGTACATGCGTTCCTGGATTCTGGCTCCGCCGGGAACTTTATCCAGCAGTCCGTGGTGGATCTACACCAGATTCCCGTCCGATGTCTTGCTACCCCCATCAGTCTGTCTTCCGTGGATGGAAAACCGCTTTCCGAACCCATCCGGTTCATCACAGAGAACTGTACAATGCAAGTGGGGTTGCTACACTCTGAGACAATCGCCTTCCATGTGCTCCCTGGCATGGCACATGCTCTTCTTCTGGGAATACCCTGGCTTCGGTCACACAAGCCTGTGCTCGACTGGGATTCCGGAGACATCCTGCAATGGGGTGCTTCTTGCCACAATCACTGCCTGACACCAGTGCATCCTCCGCACCCACCAGTCAAACCGGTCAACCTTCCCGGGTTACCTCCCGCCTACTGGTCCTTTTCCGATGTCTTTGACAGAAAGGAAGCTGAGACGTTGCCGCCACACAGACCCTACGATTGTCCCATCGACCTGCTCCCAGGTACAACCCCTCCTCGTGGGCGCATCTACCCACTGTCGCGAGAAGAGACCCAAGCCATGTCTGACTATATAAAGGAGAATTTAGCACGAGGCTTCATCCGAAAATCCTCCTCTCCCGCCGGAGCGGGATTCTTCTTTGTGGGAAAAAAGGATGGGGGTTTACGGCCCTGCATTGACTACCGCGGATTGAATAAGATCACGGTGAAAAACAGGTATCCGCTACCCCTTATACCGGAACTGTTTGACCGTTTCCGAGGTGCCAAGATCTTTTCCAAACTAGATCTCCGGGGTGCGTACAATCTGGTTCGCATTCGGTCGGGAGACGAATGGAAGACCGCGTTCAACACTCGTGATGGGCACTATGAATACCGAGTGATGCCCTTCGGGCTCAGTAACGCACCGGCGGTCTTCCAGGAGTTTGTGAACGACGTCTTCCGTGATATTCTCTACACCTGCGTAGTTGTGTATTTAGATGACATCCTTATCTTCTCTCCGGACTTGCATACCCATCGAAGACATGTCCGTCTGGTCCTGCGGAGATTGAGAGAGAATCGCCTTTACGCCAAACTCGAGAAATGCCTGTTTGAGCAGACCTCGTTACCCTTCCTTGGCCACATAGTCTCGGATACCGGCCTGAAGATGGATCCTGACAAGGTTTCAGCCGTACTGAAATGGCCCCGTCCGGAAGGGTTGAAGGCTATCCAGCGATTCCTGGGATTCGCCAACTATTACCGGCAATTCATTCCACATTTCTCATCTCTGGTGCGCCCCATATCCTCTCTCACTCGCAAAGGGGAGAACCCGAAGAAATGGACACCGGAAGCTGAAGAATCGTTCCTGTCCCTTAAACGTGCCTTTGCTTCTGCTCCAGCCTTACACAGACCCGACATTAACCAGCCGTTTATCCTTGAGGTAGATGCCTCCTCATCCGGAGCCGGTGCGGTCCTTACACAGAAAACGTCAGAGGGTAAGACAGTAACCTGCGGCTTCTTTTCTAAGGCTTTCTCCCCAGCAGAACGAAACTACTCAATCGGAGACCGTGAGTTGCTGGCAGTCAAGCTGGCTCTGGAGGAATGGCGATACCTGCTGGAAGGGTCATTGCATCCAGTTACCATCTATACTGACCACAAGAATCTGGCATATCTTCAGACAGCCCGCAGGCTAAACCCCCGACAGGCCCGATGGTCATTATTCTTTGCCCGCTTTGATTTCGTTCTGCATTTCCGTCCAGCCGAGAAGAACCTGAAAGCCGATGCGCTGTCTCGATCATTCCTGTCAGAGGACCAGGAGGATGAACCTCGACACATCATTGAACCTTCCAAACTAATGGCGGCTCCAGTCGGCATGCATCACCTTCCTCCCGGTAAGACGTTTGTTGCTGAGGTCGATAGAGAACGTGTACTCCGGTGGGGACACTCTTCCAGAATAGCAGGTCACGTGGGTCAAAAGAAATCTCTGCAATTGATATCCCGATATTACTGGTGGCCAGGGTTACGTCAAGACGTCCAGGACTTTTGTTCATCCTGTTCCTCCTGTGCCCGGAACAAGGTCCCGAAGACCCTTCCGGCGGGCCCTTTGCTTCCTTTACCTGTACCATCCGCTCCATGGCAACATATCGGCATGGATTTTATCACGGACCTGCCAAAATCGTCTGGCTGCACAGTCATCTGGGTGGTAGTGGACCGGTTCTCCAAGATGGCCCACTTCACACCACTCTCCGGGCTACCGTCCGCTCCGGTTCTTGCTGACTTCTTCATCCAACACATCTTCCGGCTTCATGGCTTGCCTCTCCATATCGTGTCCAACAGAGGGGTCCAGTTCACCGCTCGGTTCTGGAGAGCAGTCTGCAAGATGATGGATGTGGAATTGGACTTTTCCTCTGCCTACCACCCTCAGTCCAATGGGCAAGTGGAGCGCATTAACCAAATCCTGACTAACTATCTCCGCCACTTCGTGGACGAACACCACAGCGACTGGGTCAAACTGCTTCCGTGGGCTGAGTTCTCCTATAACAACCATGACAGTGAGTCCTCTGCTAAATCTCCGTTCCAGGTGGTGTATGGACAGCGACCCAAAGTGCCGTGTCCTGTGACAAGTTCCTCAGGCAACCCTGCAGCTGATGACCTCGTGAGGTCCTTCTCCGCCGTCTGGGCTGAGACCAAGTCGGCTCTGGAACGGTCCTCTGTCCGCATGAAGAAACACGCTGACAAGAAACGTCTGGATGTTCCTTTCTTCCGACCCGGAGATAAAGTCTGGCTCTCGTCCAAATATGTCCGCCTGAAACAGCCGTCTTACAAGCTGGGTCCCCGCTTCATTGGTCCCTTTGAAGTGCTCCGACGGATCAATGAGGTGTCCTACAAGTTGAAGCTGCCGTCGACACTTCGCATCCCGAACTCCTTCCATGTGTCCCTCCTCAAGCCGGTGGTCCTGAGTCGTTTCCATGGTGATCCTGGGGTCTCGCCTCCTCCTGTTGGTGATGATGATGTCTATGAGGTAAAAGCCATCCTTGCGGCTAAGGAGGTCCGAGGTAAAACCTATTATCTGGTGGACTGGAAGGGGTTCGGTCCTGAGGAGAGGACGTGGGTACCTGCGGAGGACGTGGATGCTCCTCGTCTCCTCCGGAGCTTCCTGAGGAGGAGGGGGCTTCAGGGGGGGGGTACTGTAACGCCTGGTCCCACCAGACCCCGGGGGGGGAGCTCTCCCTCACATCTGCCCAGTCCCAGCATGGCTCCCACATGCACTCCTGCCCCCACTCCCAGGCAGAGAAGGCCTTCCACTTACCGGCCCCAGGGCTCTGCAGACGTTGCTCCCACTCCAAGGCCTGCTGCAATTTCCTCCTCACACAGAATTGCTGTAGGTGATTCTAGGCTGCGGGCGAGGCCACGCCCCCTTTCTTAAAGTGGCATGCCCCAAATCCTGGAAGTGATCTCAGAGGTCACCTGCTGCCTAATAGGTATTTAAGTTCACTTCCCCCGGCAGCAGGCGCCCGAGCAACGCCTCTATTAGTGCATTGCCAGTGTCCTAATCTGTTTATGCTATTGTTTATGATCCGTACGTTTGTTACCTGATTCTAATCCTGTGTCTCACCGTAGTGCCATCTATACCATTCCGGCTGTGGACGTCACCACCTATTCCTACCGTGGACGTCACCGTGCCATACCTGCCGTGGACACTATCTGTACCGTACCGGCTGTGGACGTCACCACCCATTCCTACCGTGGACGTCACCGTGCCATACCTGCCGTGGACACTATCTGTACCGTACCGGCTGTGGACGTCACCTGTTGTGAAACATCTCCGGTGCCACTTCCGTGTTCCACCTGCCTCGGACATCGTACCCGAGCCACGCCTGGCCGTACAGAGACTCCTACCTCCGGTCCCTGGCTGCCGTGCATTTAGGCCTTCTGGGGAGGCGCCGCACAGTCCCTGTATAGGGGTTCGCTGCTGGCCGTCTTCTCAGGGGAGTCCGGTGCACGGTCCAGTAGGTCCACCTCCGGACGTTCGCCGCTCCTCGGTGAGCGTAACACATATGTCACCCGAAAGGGAGACCTGATGCCTCCCTCAGGGCTAGTAGAGCACACCAGGTGGGCGGAGTCTGGCTAAAAGGCACGCCCACCGAGGAGACTACTGTCCTGGGGCAGGAAGTTAGTAAAGAGTAGTTTTGGAGTTGACAGTGAGTGGTAGTGGAGCAGCTGTAAGGGACCCGGGTAGGAGCCTGGGCCCCTTTGGAAACGTCAGGCAGGCAGACGGTGGTGGCTGTCTGCAGGAGTACCGGTACAGCAACCGGCGGAACCGTCCGGACCGGGCCTGGGTTGGAGCCCGCCGGTCCCGAACCGGGGAGTCAACCGTGTACCGAAGCACCAGAAACCGGGTACTCAGACCCCGTCATAGCTTAGAAGCCACTGAGTATAGGCAAATTGACTGATTGCTGGCTGGACTTCACGGGTTCACCCTCACCCAAAGTCCCGAAAGAAGGCAAAAGCCCATCGAGACCGGGTGAGCGCCACCGCCAAGGGCCAAACACCCGACGGGCCAGTGCCTGCGGGCAACCGAGGGCTCCTCTGGCAGCTCAACGCCGGGGAGTGGGCTACCACTGCTCAGGCAGGGGAGCCGAAAGACAACATCCAGAGGTGCACGGGAAAAGGGGCCACCATCAACCCCACAGGGGACATCAGCAGCCGGCCGCGGGAACCGACCACATCCGAACTTTGGTTTACCAGTGACTCTGAGTGTGAATCAATCGTGAGTACACCAGTGCCATCCAGGCATGACACTACACCGCGGCACGGCACCCTGCACCCCGACAACAACATCAGCGCTCCAGTCCCCACCAACCGGGGCCCCGGGACACACCGCCCCTACCCACGAAGGGGCTAACATCTAGGCTGCGGCCGCAACACCAATCCCGGACGAGCCTGCCTTTACTCCAGCCGCAGCGGTGGTGCATCCCGTCACCATGACCAGTGGGTGGCGTCACGACCCATAGGACGGCAACGCGGCCCTCCCCGGCTGCGCGCCTCATCCCACACCACCACCACCACCCCGCTACCTCTCCCCTCTAACAGAGCGACGTGGCCCCCGGTCCGGAGGCTCTTGTACCACCGACAACCCGAGCCTGGACCTCGAGCGGCTCGGCCCCAGCATGTGGCCGGGCCCCTCTCAGGGCAGTACACTAGGACTACTGGTGGGCGGGGAAAGCAGTGAATATGCATGAGAGCTAATGAGCGGCCCTGGAAACTGGAAAATAGTTGGTAAGTATATTGTGCTGCACCGGATTCTGGTCCCCATATATGTATATGGGGACCGGCATCCGGCCACATATCCGGGATTGAACCAGGTGTTTTTTTTGGACCCGCCGGTTCCGGTTAGCTACGAGTCCACCCATCATCTACTGCTGGTGAGCATATCCCGGACAGATTTTCCGCTGTTTTCCTACTGCGCTGCTATTATTGACGTATTCACTGTATCTTTATAGGTTTGATAAACCTACAGCCATATAGCTATTTGCCCACTTTCTTCTATTGATCCCCGGAGAACGCTTTCACTTATTGCGTCTGTAAAACAATTAGCTGACGATTACACTTTTGTTGACTTTTTTATTATAGCTTTCTTATGCGTGAGATTATCGATGCTCTGCTCTGATGCTTTAATATGAACTAAGGGAAGAAAACACCTTTCCCCGTGTATCGATCATCCTCGACCGCCGGCTTTATGCCTTTCTCCAGGTAACAGATTCTGAACAAATAACAAGACTGTTGTTCATAAAAAAGGGGCATGTAAAGAATTGTCCAAATTTTGGGACATTTTTTTTTGTTATTTAAATGCATGTATTTGAGGCTAAAAATCATTTTTGCAATTGGATTTCCTAATAAAAAATCAATCTAAAATTAGCTTTTGTTTTCTTGTACACTCCACTTTGATGTGGTCTGTGGTCATAAACCAGGAGCTCAGAGAAAGGCAGATAAGAGGTACAAACTCCCAGGTAAACATCATTGTGAGCTCACTGATGGATTCTTAGTTAACTCATTCTATGCACAGGTTAGCAGAATATAATGCTAGTCTGTCATCCTAGGCACAGGGAAGTACCAAGCAAACATCGAAAGGGAAGGGAAACCCTGCATCTAGGGAAGGGGGAGATAGTGCCCCTGACCAAACTTACTGCTGGTCCCTGAGGTCCCTCACCACCCTAGATAGGTTCTGCACCTATGCGCCGAGCTGGATACCTGACCCTAGGTATCCCTAGTGCTGGGCCCTAAATAGGGAATGGATGGGATGAGCTCTTCATCAACCCCATGAAACACTATAGAAGACACAAGGTGGACACACAGGGGGGAAATACATGAACTATTTATCATAAGATGACTAAGGTAGAAGTTCAGCAGAGTTTTCAGCAATAATATCACAGAGGAGTACAAGCCACCTGCTTGCAACCAGAGTTTGAATGAACTGAAAATATCACCAGCACCAATCCAAGGAAGGAAGGGGTTATAAGCACCAAGAGAATACTGATGATCAGCAGCTGGGTGGAAGGCGAGCTCCTACTGGGTCCTAAAGAGGGAGAGATGAATCCAACAGGAACAATAGAAAGTCAGGGAGTACTCTGTGCAGCCAAACGCTGTGACCTTCTATGGCCAGAAACCACATGACTGTCTGTTACCCTTGACATAATATCTCCACCATTGAATGAAGTGTTGCAGGCATCTTGCTCCTGTCGTCCATTGGGTCATTGCATTCAGTGTTGGAGACCACCTAGAGAAACTCCTCATACCGAAGCTCATTATTTTGTGGGTCTCAGCTTGATTTATGCCAGGACTCGGGTTCCTGATCAATGTGCTATAGATGCTGTGATATAGCGATCAATCATGTATCCGCCATGTGTGGACTCGGTCCCTGAACGTCTTAATTACCAATATACCTACATCTGAATCTGCCGCATGACAAGTGCTATTGAGCCTCCATTCATCTACTTTCCTCCTATGACGGAAGACGGCGGACCTTGATAAAACTCCCATCCGACACCTGAAATCATAGGATGCAAAAGACGGGAGGTGACTACGAGCAATGGAGGACGAACAGTCGTCACCCCATCCGCTTCTCCGTATTCCAGGGCATGGCCATCTTGGAGATTAATGACGCTGTTATGAGGGAGGTGATTCTGAAATGTCAAGAAATGATGAAGTGTGGAACAGAGCTGATTAAAAGACATAACTCCACATCGACATAGGCTAATACTCCGCATAGCTATGTGCGAATGTAGAAGAAAATCTCATTACAACAAAGGCTTTTTTTAGTTAGGATTTTTCTGCCTTCACAAATCAATTTCACATTATAAAGTGCCTACATTTTAAAAAAAAAAACTGTCTTAGACTTGATGAGGCCGGTGTACTTACTGTGAAATATCCAAACAACAGTGAGTTGTTGCTGAATTTCTGTAGTAAGTACATCAAGCGAAAAGATAAAGCGTACAGTGAAACGACGGCTGGCGCTCTGGGTTGAAGTATGTACAGTATCTGCTATATATAAGGTTCAAGGTTCGTACCGAACACCGGGTGTCCAGGGCTCGAACTCAAACACAAACGTGTTTCGGGTGTTGTTTGTATGCTAATAAAGTTTGTTGAAAGACTGCAGCATAGCCAATCAAGAAACTTTATTGCATGGGAAAGTTGTATGTACGCTGCTGTGAACAATAATGTAATAAAATGATGTGGACACCCACCTATTTTGGATAACGAGCGCAGGTAAAGGAGACAGCTGGGGGCTATAACCCTCAGCTGTCTGCTTTACCTTGGCTGGTTATCAAAAGGAAGGGGATCCCACTTTTTTTTTAATTATTTAAAAAAAATGGTGTGGGCCCTCCCTATCTTTGATAACCAGCCAAGGTAAAGCAGACAGCTGGGGGCTGGTATTTTCAGGGTGGGAAGGCCCATGGTTATTTGGCCCTCCCCAGCCTAAAAATATCAGCCCGCAGCCGCCCCAGAAGTGACGCATCCATTAAGGCCCTGTCACACACAGAGATAAATCTGCGGCAGATCTGTGGTTGCAGTGAAATTGTGGACAATCAGTGCCAGGTTCGTGGCTGTGTACAAATGGAACAATATGTCCATGATTTCACTGCAACCACAGATCTGCCAAAGATTTATCTCTGTGTGTGACGGGGCCTTTAGACATTACAATTTTGGAGCTTTGCCTGTCTCTTCCCAATTGCCCTGCTGCGGTGGCAATCAGGTTAATATTTTTGGGGTTGATGCCAGCTGTGAATTGAAAGCTGGCATCAAGCCCAGGGGTTAGTAATGGAGAGGGGTCTACCAGACAACACGTCATTTTTTTTTTTTTATTTATTCCCTATCCACATTTGTTTGAGGGTCAATCTCCCCCATTTTGCAGCCCCCTAGTCCTTACTACGAACATTTGACAGCAAAGAAGTTAGGGTCCTCATTGACTTATATGGGGTTCAGGTCAAGTCCGGGTTCCAAACCAAACTTCTAACTTAAGTCCGGCCGAACCAGGTGAACCAGAACTTCCAAGGGTTCGCTCATCCTTAATTATTACAAGGCAGGTATAATATTTTATAGTTCTTCTGCATTATACAGCCACACCACTAGTTTAATTAGTAAAATCATCTTGAAACGTTTCCTTTAAGCAGCCTGATCTCATCAGATCATCCAGCCTTCATAGTGAGGAATAGCATCACCGGCGTTTGCCCCCATTTTTTTTATCTAGGTACACATTGCTCTTATTGCCGTCCATATAATGGGGTTTAGCGTCATTAAATTACACTTATTATTGCTTCAGAGAACCAGGCAAATGAGTAACAGACTCCTAAAGTCAACTTTATGTCAGCAGCACCAACAAATGATGCCAAAAAGCCCACAATTCTCAGCATAAATCGCTGCAAGTGGAGCATAAGCCCTGACTGCTTCTTTTATCTTCCCGGCTTATGTATGAGTCTCGCCTCCAACAGCTGCAGTTCCCGGTATATTAAGTAAAAAGGATCTTGTTGTTGTCACCAAAGGTTATTTATGAAGAGCAAAACTGCAGAATCGCTGTGTAAACTTTCTGCTGTGATGGCACTAACTAAAGGTTGCACAACTGAGTTTATTTTTTCAGTAAGGAACATGGATTTTACAGGTAAAGACCTAAAAAAGAGCCTTGGAAGCCCATCTGTGGACAGCTGTCTCGGGGTCCTCTTCCCTTATTAATTGTCTCTTTCATGGGTCAAGCATTCATTGACCTACTGGATACAACAGCCTAAACGTGGCACTTGAGAGTTGAGATACTGTAGTTTTCATCCTTCTAGAAGAGAGATAATTTGCTGTTAGGCTCACCTGCTGAAGTGGATCTTCCAAGCCAAAGGTCCAGGTGGGCATACGGACCATGAGTGTCATTGGATCAGACGGGTGAGACACATGGGAAGTGGGTTGTAGGAGCTCTGGAAGCTGCAAGCAAACAGGAGTCTGGGAAGCAGGTAGAAGTACTTGAAGGCCCAAGCAGACAGGATACTGGGAAGAAGGTAGTAGAGGTACAAGAAGCTACAGGCATACAGGAAATCGGGAACAGGTAGCAGAAGTACTGGAGGTTGCAGGCAGACTAGACACCAGGAAGCAAATAGTAGAGGTACTGGAAGATACAGGTGTGACGCCCTGGCAAAGCCAGGTTGTCACAGAAAGAGTTAATCCTCCTTGGTAACCTGATCCCACACTGGTGCAGCAGGGCAAACCACATCCCCCAGGGTAAGAGAAAAGCAGAGCAGAGGGGAGGGGCTGGAGCAGACTGTGTGGAGAGACAGACAGAAGAGGAGTCTGGAGTTGTAGCTCCCAGGCTGATAGTGAAGCGTGCTCCGAAAGGGCCGGGACAGGCTGTTAGTGAGGAAGGGGCCAGAGGTAGCCGGGGCAGGGTAGTGGCCCACCGGTACCTAGGGTGACCCGGATCACTGCAGGGGAGTGGACTCCCCGTTCCCGGCTGAGGAGAAAGAGGAAGAGAGTGGAGAGAAAGGCACCTGGCTGCAGGGAAAGAACAACAGGAGCTGCTGCACCGTGTGTGGGACACTAACACCCCCGTACCGAAGGCTGCGGACACCGGCAATTCCTAGTTTACCAGTGACGCTGTGTGAAATACTTGTGAGTACGCCCGTGCCCTCGGGCACCGCACCGCAGCACTGCGCCTTGCTCCCTGCTTATCCCCGAACGGGCCCCGGGACCAACTGCCCCTACCCACGGAGGGGTTAACATCCAAAGTTGCATCCCAACACCGTTCCCGGGAGTCCCGCACCTTCATCGCAGCGGTGGTGTCCACCATCACCACAACCCATGGGTGGCGTCACGGACAATCTCCCTTACCAAATCCCCTTTTACTGTGGAGCCTGGGATCACAGACCGGGTCACGCCACCGTGATACCCACAGAAGTGACCTCGTGGCCCGGATCTGAGTAACCCCTGGTCCCCGGGTGTCACATTTTGGCGTCACGAACAGGATCGAACCCATCCAGTTACCTGGAGGAAGTGCGCCTTGTTCTGGACTGTCAGCGGTGTTCCGCTGCAAAAATTTTGAAGGTCGCCATCTTTGCCGCCATTTTGGGCGCGAAAATCTCCCGCCCAGCGCCTTCTTCCCCAAGCGGTGGACGCGAAAAAGAGGCTCCGCCCCCTGAGAACGCGGGCGGAAGTGAAGCTCCGGAGGACCGGAAGCGAAAAGAAAACTTTAAAAGTTGCTAGAAGGACTGCTCCCGAGTACCAAGGGGGAGCAGGAGGAAGGAACCGCAGTTTATGTGACCAGGACTGTAAAGGCAGGGACGCCAGGACTTTGCCTAATTCCGTTCCTGGACAAGCAGTAGCCGCAACCCCGATGACATCTTACCCGGCTCCGGCAGTCCGCCCAGCCGCCACGGTGATGACGTCGGCTCCGGCAGTCCGCCCGGCCGCAACGGAGGTGGCACCCAATTGGAAGTCTGCCCCAGATGTGGCGCCAGCCACTCCCAGGTACCCCGTCACGGCTGCGGAGCAGCCGGATTGCACCTGCAGAGAGGAGGAGCAGGCCAGTGAGAGATAGAGCCCTCGGCAGTTAGCGAGGCTGGTTGTAGCCGGCGCCGAGGGCATCCAAGTGGGCCTGGCTTCTGAGCAGGAAGCAGAGCACGGAACCCGTGCCCCGTACTGGGAGTGGCGGCAGCAGCAGTGGTAGTGGAGCATGGACGGCTACCCACAAGTTAAAAAGTTGACTGTTTTATGGACTGTCACCCCTGTTGAACGCCCTCAAGTTCAGGAGGAGGCCATCTGCTCCGCAGGTGTGGGGTGGCAGAACAGTTTAAAGTTCTAGAAAACGTACCTCCCGATGTGGGAAGATGTATGAATGTAATGTGTTGATTTTTCCTTTTTTCAGTTTCAATAAATGGTGGTGTCCAGACGGCCCGAGGACGGGCCGTGTTTTACCAAGGGGGTGTGTGACGCCCTGGCAAAGCCAGGTTGTCACAGAAAGAGTTAATCCTCCTTGGTAACCTGATCCCACACCGGTGCAGCAGGGCAAACCACATCCCCCAGGGTAAGAGAAAAGCAGAGCAGAGGGGAGGGGCTGGAGCAGACTGTGTGGAGAGACAGACAGAAGAGGAGTCTGGAGTTGTAGCTCCCAGGCTGATAGTGAAGCGTGCTCCGAAAGGGCCGGGATAGGCTGTTAGTGAGGAAGGGGCCAGAGGTAGCCGGGGCAGGGTAGTGGCCCACCGGTACCTAGGGTGACCCGGATCACTGCAGGGGAGTGGACTCCCCGTTCCCGGCTGAGGAGAAAGAGGAAGAGAGTGGAGAGAAAGGCACCTGGCTGCAGGGAAAGAACAGGAGCTCCTGCACCGTGTGTGGGACACTAACAACCCCGTACCGAAGGCTGCGGACACCGGCAATTCCTAGTTTACCAGTGACGCTGTGTGAAATACTTGTGAGTACGCCCGTGAACGCGGGCACCGCACCGCAGCACTGCGCCCTGCTCCCTGCTTATCCCCGAACGGGCCCCGGGGACCAACTACCCCTACCCACGGAGGGGTTAACATCCAAAGCTGCATCCCAACACCGTTCCCGGGAGTCCCGCACCTTCATCGCAGCGGTGGTGTCCACCATCACCACAACCCGTGGGTGGCGTCACGGACAATCTCCCTTACCAAATCCCCTTTTACTGTGGAGCCTGGGATCACAGACCGGGTCACGCCACCGTGATACCCACAGAAGTGACCTCGTGGCCCGGATCTGAGTAACCCCTGGTCCCCGGGCGTCACACAGGCATACCAGGAAGTAGGAAGTAGAGGTACTGGAAGACACAGGCAGACAGGATGCCAGGAAACAGGCAGGAGAGATACTGGAAGACACAGGTAAACAGAACCGGGAAGCAGGTAGCAGATGTACTGGAATTTACAGGTAGACAGGATACCAGGATGCAGCTAACAGCGGTACTAGAGGCCACAGGTAGAGAGGATACCAGGACCAGGTAGCAGAGATACTGGACTACACAGGGAGACAAGATATCAGGAAACAGGTAGCAGTGGTACTGAAAGGCACAGGTGGAGAGGATACTTGGAAGCAGATAGCAGAGGTACTGGAAGCCACAGGCAGACAGGATACCAAGAAGCAGGTAGCAGAGGTACTGGAAGACATAGGAAGACAGGAGACCAGAAAGCAGGTAGCAGAGGTACTGGAAGACATAGGAAGACAGGAGACCAGGAAGCAGAGGTACTGGAAGCTACAGGTTGGCAGGATACCAGGACGCAGGTAGCAGGGATAATGGACGCCACAGCCAGACAGGATACCAGGAAGCAGGTAGCAGAGATAAAGGAGACCACAGGCAGACAGGAAGCCAGCAATCAGGTAGCAGAGTTACTGGAAGCCGCAGGTAGACAGGAGACCAGGAAGCAGGTAGCAGATATAACGGAGAACACAGGCAGACAGAACCCAGTAACACTAAAAGTCTTAATTCCCAGACACAGGTGTATGTCTTTGTGAGACTTATATTGGCCCAGACAGATGATCACATGGGAGGACACTGAGCCACCTGCAAAGCCAATGTGGATCACAACACACAGTTCAGAGGACTGCGGTGGAGGAAACAAAGTCCGAATCTGAAACAACCGCGGGACTTTTGCACTTTTTGCATGAAGTATCTCCATATACCTACTAATACTCCTTAAAGGGAACCTGTATCACCTCTCAAGGTAACATGAAAGGAATCTAATTCAGACAAATAGTCTCCCACTGTGCAAGCACGCCGAAACAGCGGCCTACAGGTGGATATCTGGTTTGGCTAATATTCTATTTCAAGGCTACTTTTTAGGTCGGAAAGTTACTTGCATGGCGACTTTGATGAGGTTAACCTGAAAGCAGACTTTTCTCTAACTTTTCTTTTCTTCCGCACCTTTGTTATTATTATCTCATTGTGCTTCCTGAATGCGCCGCGCTTCTGAAAATAATTGTGTTCCGATGAAATATTAATAGTCCTGCATTTGCAGTAGCCGGGGCTAACCATCAAACATGTGCTTTAGGGGTTTTTTTAACCGTTCTTTTATTTATAATTCATAGGTGCGCTAGAGGAGCACTAAATATGTCTTACACTGATGCTCCATACTGAACCGTAAAGATTTTTTGTTTAACCATGTCAATAGGGCACATGGGATCCTCCACACTCGAGCAATTAAACTCTGTGTGTTAGTGTGCAATTATAGCAGGGTCACCAAGAAAGGTGCAAGCCCGTCCAATAATGGTTTAGATGATGTAAAATCCATCTGGGTGCCAGTGAGAAAATAAAGCTTCTCAGCTCTTATAAACAGAGTGATTCTGAAAAACCTGGGATTGTACCGCACAACTCCGGACTTCCATGGATGTAAGTACCAGGGTAGCAGGTCCAACAAGGAAGGGGGCATTCTGCACTCAGATATAACATTCAACAGCACACAGACCAGCACAGCGATAAACTATAGTCGGCATGGTAGACAGATTCCACTATCTTAAAAAGGCGGGAAGCAAATGTGTCGCCCAGGGATAAGGGGTACTCAGATCCGGGCCAAGGGGTCACTTCTGTAGGTATCATGGTGGCGTGACCCAGTCTGTGATCCCAGGCACCACAACAAAAAGGGGGATATGTAAAGGGAGATTGTCCATGGCGCCACCCGTGGGTTGCGGTGATGAGATGGTGGTACCGCCGCTGCCTCTGGGGACCGTGCCCGGGACTGATGGTGTGGGGCAGCACGGTGGAATCCCCT
This sequence comes from Anomaloglossus baeobatrachus, assembly GCF_048569485.1. Lineage (NCBI taxonomy): Eukaryota > Metazoa > Chordata > Amphibia > Anura > Aromobatidae > Anomaloglossus > Anomaloglossus baeobatrachus. Next base: position 32,808,321 of record NC_134361.1, read on the forward strand.
CCACGGGTAGGGGAGGTGTAGTCCCGGGGCCCAGTGGGAGTTGTGGTGGTGGCAGGGATTGCAGGGAGCAGGAAACTCACAGTTCGGTTGTCTTGGTGTTGGATGAAGCTAGGCTGATGTGTGTGGTCATGAAACACAAAGTCCTTTGTAAACCAACTTGCTGGTGACCGGGAGCCTTTTGGAGGGGTGTGCTGGTCCAACACACAGTGCAATGAGCAGGAGCCCTCTTTTGTTGCACTCTACCTTGTAGTCTGTTTAGCTCCTCTGGTTGGAATGGGGGAAGTCCACTTCTCTGCACTATTCCGGTACAGCCACTACCCTGCCCCGGTCCACTTTGGATCCCCTCCTAGTGCCTGACCTGTTCCCGCAGTCCAGGGCCTCCAACCCCTGACAGCTCTGCAACTTTCTCTGCAGCCCAGGAGACACACTCCTGACTTCTCTGCTGCTCTCCTCCGACTGACTGAACTCCTCCCCTGCTGCTCTTTTCAGCTCCTCACTGGGGGGGAGGGGCGGCTGCTCATATGCACCATGTGGGTGTGTGTGTGTGTGTGTGTAATTCCAAGGAGGAAGCGATTCCTGTACCCTTGGTGGGGGGTACAGTCATCTGTGACTGTGACTCACACAAACGTGATAGGTTTCCAGAAACATGTGATCCTAGAGGTGAGATGTCTTGCTAACCTGACCATGAATGAGCACACAACTGGACGACACCCGAGCCTGCCTGTGTAACTCAGAAACACTAGAGAAACCATAATGTGGACTGTCAGAATCAGTAGTGTGAACAGCGTCTGATGCCGCCATGACAATCGGTGATTTTTGAGCAAAACCCCTTGTGACAATCGCACCTGGACCGATGTTATGCATTGTACATGTCCAATTTTAATCCTCGGACCTCTAGGCCTGAAGAGAAAAGTCACAATATGCATGATTTGGCTCCAAATATCATGTCCCATTCGACTATTCAAGTCTATGGGTCTGTGAAAAAAATTGGACTGCACTCAGATAACATCCGCATGTAGTCTTCTTTTCCCCCCATAGCTGAAACATTGGTTGAGTCTGGAAAAAAAAGTGTGGGAAAAGGAAGGAGGAAGTCGGTGTGTCTAAGGCAGGATTGAGATAGTATTGTGTGTCGCGAGAGATAACAAGAGAGGAGCCTGCCGTTGGGAGAGACTTGAAGATTACGGTGTTGAAAGAGTTACGGCACTGGCGTGGGAACCTTACCGCAAGTGGTCGTTGAGTAACCCTTGAGTGCAATGGTGTGAATACCGAACCAAGTAGAAGACATCCCCAAACGAGGAGTCGGGAGAGAGGCCAGGTCGCGACAGAGGATTAGTTCCTTTGCCCCACTTGAAGAAGTGCATGCCGATGAATACACTGGGACCGAAACCCCAATAATTGGACTGATTCCCTTGCAGCAGTACCGTGAGTCCATATCATTCTGCGCACTTTGTAAGCTTAGTGTAGGCCTCACTAAACACTGACGGCAATCCGTGTGGCCCTGTTTCTGCGATCTCATCTTGTGTGTCGTATTTGTACTCTGCACTGCGGTGGTCTGTCGGCCATTGCTACATGACCACAGCCTTATAATGTTGTATTAAGTAGAGGCTTTGCTGAATTTTTCCAGTAAATTAGATTTGCATTGAATCAAATTGCTGCAAATTACAACACTGCAAAGCCTTCAATTTTCCTGACAACACTTGTAACTGTCCCGGATGTATCATGGCTGGCTGACATTCCTTTGGTAGCACGTGTTGTTATCTGACAGATCCCTGTTTCTGCAGAAGTGGACTATAGGACCCTAGGAAACTTTTAGTTTTGTCTCTCAGTTACCAGCCTTTCACTTCCTTTATAAACCTCACCCTGGAGGTATTTGGGTGCGGTTTATAGTTTGCTCCTGACTGAGCTGTGGAGAAGTCATCTTCTGTTGCTCTAGACTTCTGTGGTTGCTGCAGCTCAGATAAGTATTGTCTTTGCTATCTACCAGGGCTCTGGTGATTGCAGTTGTGTTTCCCCTGTTTTGTTCCCTTGTGTCTTCCATTAGTGATAGTGGTGTTGACGAAGAGCTTATACTCTCCATCCTTACTTAGAGCCCATTTGCCAGGGTAAAATAGGGCCCCAAGTATTCCAGCTCGGCGACAGGTACAGAACCTGTATAGGGTCTGTGAGGGCAGTGAGGGTGAGCAGGGGTCACCACTTTCCTCTTTCCCTAATGATAGGGCATTCCTTTCCTCTTCTATTTGTGTTGTCCTATTCGGCCGGTATAGCCTCTTGCCCCTGCCGTGACAGTAATACTCCGAGGTCTCATAGAACGGTGCAGACAGGACTGTGCTGAACACTTTTTAATCTCTTTCACGCCAACACAACCTCGGTCACTTTGGATTATACATATTAAATATCCGTCACTTGAATATCTAACTCTTTTTCCTAATTGTATTTTTATCAAGTAGGGATTTTTTTCTTCCAAGACTGTCCGACCAGTTTTATTATCTCGTCCGTGTTACCATCTCTGGACGCTGTAAAGTGATAATTTGCCTGATCAGGAACAGAATAAAGACCTAAACATCAGTAATGCTGTCAGGATCGGCACTCTTATAATTTAATAAAGAGGCTCCGCGGGATAACGTGGGAGATGAGGAGTTCTAATTGGAGAGCCGTGTCACCACTTAGTGAATCTTCTCCATTATCTTGTCAAACACTAATGTGGAGGCCGATGTCTGTATAATTATACCCTCCGAGTGAAAACCGAAGCTCCGTGTATTCCTATCATGCTCCAATAAATAATGTACAATGGATCGGTGTGTACTTTGTCAACACCATGCGGTGGGGCTCCTTGACTCGCGTAAACAGGAGATGTCATATAAGTCAGTTTCTTAAGTGATACTGCGCAACCTTTCCATCACGGTACATATTGAATACACTCAAAAGCCGCTGATTGCGATTTTATGGCAGCCAAGAGTCCTCGAAAATGTACAATAAGTACCAGTTTCGGAGATGTCTTCCACCATTGTTTTGAAAGAGGATCCGAGAGCTGAGAGACAAAAGATGTTGTTGAGCATGATAATTATATCGAGGCTTTTGATGCTGCTGATTGACACTATGTTTATGCCCAAACCTGTTTTAGATCCTATTCTGGAAGAAAATAAAATTATTACCCCTACAAGGGAGCTACGTCCAATGGAAGCACAACCGATGGATGCTTTTCCTATAGGACGCCATACTTAGCTGTTTTGTTACAGAGTGTCAGTCTACCCCTAAAGCCGCATTACCGGCATCTCCATCGTCTCTACCTTGATAGGTGGTAATTACCCCTCGTCAGTGCACAGTACTGTCTGACAGTGTGTAGATGGCTGTTTGACTTGGCATATATCTTTAGTCGTGTAGCGAGGCTCATTACGGTGCAGCCGTCATTTTTGGCGACTTGTCAGAAAAAGCTACAAACCAAAGAATATAACAATACAAGGTAAGCTCCATGGTATAAGAAAACATTGAATATGTGAAATGTAAAACTACATTACTGCTATGTAAAATGTTCTTATAAAAAAATTGACTAATTCGTGCGTGCTCACCAACCCCAACAAGGCGACCTTTCTTTTGATGGGACCCTAATCATTCCTTTCTGGCCAAACACCAATGATGATTAAAAAAAAGCCTCAGCTAAAAAAAGTTGGTATTCAACATCTCTAAAAGTCATTACATAGTGAGCTAACGACTGTTTTTTATTAACATTGGATTCACATTATGGGCGGCACGGTGGTTTAGTGGTTAGTCCTGTTGATTTGCAGCACTGGGGTCTTTATTTCAAATCCCACCAAAGATGACATCTGCAAGGAGTTTGTATGTTCTAATAGTGTTTGCGTGGATTTCCTCCAGGTTCTCTGGTTTTCTCCTACACTCAAAAGACAAACTGATTGAGAATTTAGATTTTGAGCTCCAATGGGGACAGTGGTGATAACGTTTGCAAAGCGAAGTGGAATTAATAGAGCATCTGGAAGTATACTGAGTCTAATGAAGACCCAAGCTCTAGAGGAACCCAAGGACTGAACATCGAATACATCACCAGAGGAACTCAAAGACCAAACACAGAATACTTTGCTAGAGGAACTCAAAGACCAAACGCTAAATACATCACTAGAGGTACGCAAAGACCAAACACTGAATACGTCGCCAGAGGAACCCAAGGACTGAACATCGAATACATTAATAGAGGAACTCAAAGACCAAACACAAATACATCGCTAGAGGAACGCAAAGACTAAACACTGAATACTTTGCTAGAAGAACTCAAAGACCAAACAGTGAATACGTCGCCAGAGGAACCCAAGGACTGACATCGAATACATCGATAGAGGAACTCAAAGACCAAACACAAATACATCGCTAGAGGAACGCAAAGACCAAACACTGAATACATCACTAGAGGAATGCAAAGACCAAACACTAAATACATCGCTAGAGGAACCAAACGACTGAGCATTGAAAACATTGATAGAGAAACTCAAAGGCCAAACACAAAATACATTGCCAGAGGAACCCAAGTACCAAATATATTGCAAGAGGAACTCAAAGACCAAACACAGAATACAACACTAGAGGAACCCGAGGACTGAACACCGAATACATCGCTAGAGGAACTGGAAGACCAAACACCGAATTCATCGCTAGAGGATCTTGAAGACCAACTACCGTATACATCACTAGAGGAACTTGAAGACCAAACACTGAATACCTCGCCAGAGGAACCCAAGGATCGAACACCAAATATTATCACCAGAGGAGGACCACACTATGTGGTCAAGCACCAAAGCCAGAACACTGAGCATCATTACTAGAGAAGGACCAGACTGCATGGTCAAGCACCAAAGATTGGACACCGGGGACCTGAAACTGGAGAATGAACATTTGCTCCAGTGCAGCAATCAAGTGAGCTGGGCCGTTACTTCCCATCTTAACATATGGAACCATGGAAGACCACCACAAATCATTGGTAAAAGGTGACAAGAGCATTGGCAACTAATCTAGCCGCCATCCCCTTACTAACCATCAACACTAGAAGTAGCCGAGGGGGTGAACTAACATCCTGTGCACCGCGAACCCAGCCGGAGAACTAGCTATCCTAAACGAAGGAAAGATGAATAACTCTCTGCCTCAGAAAATAGATAAAGAATAGCAAGCTCCCAAGATTAAAAGACTGCGGTGATATAGGAAAAACACAATACACAGATAAATGACAGGATTAGCAAAAGGTGAGGCCCCCGCTGACTAAAATAGGAAAGGACAGGAAAGGGGCTGATGGTGGCCAGAGAAAAACCCTGCAAAATTCCAAATTCCTGATAGTACAAAAAGGCCCTCAGATCGCACGATCTGAACTCCGTCCTATACCAGGTGCCCTTGTCATACCAATGAACAGAAAACAAGAATCATTACAAATTCAAAAAGCCACAAACACATGGACATAAAGGAGCTATATTCCAAACATAACTGCAGGGAGTTTCCCAGCTAAGCAATTGAAAGGGAAGATCCCTGCATGCAAATAAACTGAAAACAACCACAGCAAATGACAAACTCAGATAAGAGTAAAAGAACCAAACAACAAATAAAGAGCAAGCACTTATCTGAGGTAGATGTGGTGTGGAGCAGAATGAAGCAGGCTGGTGAACAAAGAACAACTGACATCCGGCATAGCCTGCTATCAGACCAGGATTTAAATAAGCAGAGAGTTAGCAATGGAAACGCCCATTGCTCAACACACCTGGTCTATGTCCAAACCATTCCTGGCCACAAGAGGGAGCCTCACAGCAGCCAAAGCATAACTGACATTCACAACATGGTACTAAGAGAGAGTAACAAATTACTAAAGCCAGACTTGTGATGTAGTGAGGCGCATCGCAATTTTTACAAGCTTAGCTTACTGTTAACATAGATATACGGTACCTATTTAGAGTTTAAGTTCACTGGTTTAATTATATTCCGTGACTACTACAAGGACTGGAATTGGGTTATTATTAAGGGAATTTGTTCACCAACACTTTCAGTGATTGTATGCAACTGATCAGTGGATTGTAACTGTGATTATTGCCAAAAGTATTAAGATTTGCTTGGCCTTTCATTTCTGCACTGCCTTTCTGTTACCCATTCCTTTCCCATCTCCCTGTTCCCGCATAATAAAAACCCATTGAAGTCACCACTGAGTCGTCTCTTTTGCATGTTCCATCCCTGTTTACAGTAGTATTTTTTTTTCACTGTCCCTATATTTGGGAGTTTGTTGCTATACAGATAACATTGATGATGTTTATGCCCCCATGGAGCATTGTGTTAGCTGCAATCAATAAAAAAGTACTTTCTGTGTCAGAAAATCATCAGTAAATGCATTGCAGGAAATTGACCTCTGCTGCGTTCGTTACTCGCTCCTCGGACTCAGGACTCATTATAAAATCTTCCAATAACACATTGCAAAAAACAATTAAGTGCGATAATACTTAACAAGCAAGTAGATAGCAGTGGATAGATAGATCGATTGTGAAATGGGCAATTGGTATATGGTGGGTGATTGGTCTCCTTAAAGAGCTTTTTCTTTAAGATAACCCCTTAGGTCATTTCTACCCTTCTATTTGTCTGATAGAACCTGGCTAAAGGCTACTTTACACGCTGCGATATCGGTCCCGATATCGCTAGGGTGGGTACCCGCCCCCATCTGTTGTGCGACACGGGCAAATCGCTGCCCGTGCCGCACAACATCGCGCAGACGCGTCACACATACTTACCTGCCCGGCGACGTCGCTGTGACCGGCGAACCGCCTCCTTTCTAAGGGGGCGGGCCGTGCGGCGTCACAGCGACGTCACTGAGCGGCCGACCAATAGCAGCAGAGTGGCGGAGATGAGCGGCCGGAACATCCCGCCCACCTCCTTCCTTCCTCATAGCGGCCGGGAGGCAGGTAAGGAGAGGTTCCTCGTTCCTGCGGTGTCACACATAGCGATGTGTGCTGCCGCAGGAGCGACGAACTACATCGTTACTGCTGCAGTAACGATAATCGAGAATGGACCCCCATGTCACCGATGAGCGATTTTGCACATTTTTGCAACGATGCAAAATCGCTCATCGGTGTCACACGCAGCAACATCACTAATGCGGCCGGATGTGCGTCACGAATTCCGTGACCCCAACGACTCCGCATTAGCGATGTTGCAGCGTGTAAAGCGTCCCTTAGTCCGAGATTGTGCTATATGGCCAATCATGCACGCTAGGGGGTTCTCATTTAATACATTTCCTAAATTCGCTTTGGTTTCTGTACTACCCCAAAATGATACCACCAAAAAATACACCGTGGACAGCAAAAAAGTCCTCATATAGCTATATACAAGTCGGGAGAAAGCAGTGGGTCCTTAAAGAGAATATCAACTACTTGGACAACCTCTACTCATTCCCCTTGTTTGCCCCCTTAAATAAATAAATAATAATAATAATATATAATATAATAATAAAAAAAATAAATAAGCCTGTACTCACCTCCGGTGCGGCCACTGTTCCAGCGATATCTGAAATCGCCAAGGGACTTTGTTTTGACAAAGAGCCCCGTGACCAATCAGCATCCGGCGTCTGTCTCCTCACCTTTGGATATCTGAGCAGGATGCGAGTGCAGCGCTGACTTCCTGCTCAAATGTCTGAAGGCGGGAAAAGGAAGCTGGCACTGATTAATCGCATGGCTCGTGTGTAACAACAAGGCCCTGGGAACGCGACACCTTGTAAAAGTGACAACCCTTTGACTATTTAGGCATTGTACGGTGGTATAATTTGAACATTATATGGTAGCACTATTTAGGATTGTAGACACTTGTTCAAAAAGTTCATAGGTACCTTTGAGAATAGCTTGTACGGTTTTAACACATATCTGTACATAGAAAGGTTTGACAATGGATTTTTAGATGCACCAGTTGCATTTTACACATAGATGGAGAGAGACAATCCGCTTTAATTAAGATCTGTAATAAAACTTGTTGACTAATCTGTATGTCATTATGAGAGTCTTAAATCTTTTTGAACATTTAAGTGTTTTTAGCATTTTTCATCCATAACCTTTAAATATCAGTGAACACTCGGCCGTGTTATCTCTTGTGTACACTTTGCTTTTCCGAAATTATTTTAACTGAATATTAAATTCCTGCAAAAAAATGCAACTGAACCGGCAGCATTCATCTGATGAGGAGGTTTATCACAAAGAACACAGTAATATAAGCATGGATCCCGAGCTTCATTCTAATATTGATATCTAAGGCTCTGGCCACATCTGTATTCTGCTTTCCTTAATAAATGGAAACATCAACACCGTGGCACAAAATGGACTCTAGTGGTGCACAATGGACTCTAGTAGCGCATAATGGACTCTAGTGGGGCACAATGGACTCTAGTGGGACACAATGGACTCTAGTGGGGCACAATGGACTCTAGTAGCGCATAATGGACTCTAGTGGGGCACAATGGACTCTAGTGGGACACAATGAACTCTAGTGGGGCACAATGGACTCTAGTGGGGCACAATGGACTCTAGTGGCGCACAATGGACTCTAGTGGCGAACAATGGACTCTAGTGGCGCACAATGGACTCTAGTGGCGCACAATGGACTCTAGTGGCGCACAATGAACTCTAGTGGCGCACAATTGACTCTAGTGGTGCCCAATGGACTCTAGGGGCGCACAATGGACTCTAGTGGCGCATAATGGACTCTAGTGGCGCACAATGAACTCTAGTGGTGCACAATGAACTCTAGTGGCGCACAATGGACTCTAGTGGCGCACAATGGACTCTAGTGGTGCACAATGAACTCTATTGGTGCACAATGGACTCTAGTGGCGCACAATGGACTCTAGTGGCGCACAATGGACTCTAGTGGCGCACAATGGACTCTGGTGGGCACAATGGACTCTAGTGGCGCACAATGGGCTCTAGTGGCGAACAATGGAATCTAGTGGTGCACATTGGACTCTAGTGGCGCACAATGGACTCTAGTGGGCACAATGGACTCTAGTGGCACACAATGGACTCTAGTGGCGCACAATGGACTCTAGTGGCGCACAATGGACTCTAGTGGCGCACAATGGGCTCTAGTGGCGCACAATGGACTCTAGTGGTGCACAATGAACTCTAGTGGTGCACAATGGACTCTAGTGGCGCACAATGGACTCTAGTGGCGCACAATGGACTCTAGTGGTGCACAATGGACTCTAGTGGGCACAATGGACTCTAGTGGCGCACAATGGGCTCTAGTGGCGAACAATGGAATCTAGTGGTGCACATTGGACTCTAGTGGCGCACAATGGACTCTAGTGGCGCACAATGGACTCTAGTGGCGCACAATGGACTCTAGTGGAGCACAATGGACTCTAGTGGCGCACAATGGACTAAGTGGCGCACAATGGACTCTAGTGGCGCACAATGGACTCTAGTGGCGCACAATGGACTCCATAAATTTATTATCAATGAGGATTATCAGTCTCTGATGAGGTTTTAGTTGTTTTAGAGAAAAAAAGTAGTGCTGTTCCATTTTGAAGCCTTTACACACATGAATACAGCCTTAAAATTGTATCTTTTCTCATCCAAGCTAATTATGATTGAAGACATAAGAGTTGAGCTTAGGTTCAGCTTCAGAAGGAAAGAAATGGTCCTGGAGATTGAGCCGACAGAGAGCCAACCAATAGAATTGAAACTGAACAGCACTGAGCAGCTTGTAATGTAGTGTAATACATGGAAGCTGCAGAAGCAAAATGATTACAAATTTTTAATAAAAATGAATTGATTTCACTTAATGAATGGTAGGCATCCTACATCTGAAAACGCACTGATCATGTGAGAAAGGAAGGGCCACATTCGTTTTTTTCTGACCATCAGAAACTTTCCCTGCAATTTTTGTATAGAACTGCAGCCAGCCCCTTTCAAATGAATGAAGCTGCATTGCAGAAGGTATCCAGAAGCATCCCTGTGCAAAACAAACAGGGCTTCGGCTTTGTCAGTCTCAGAATCGGTGGGGTTCCTAAACGATGATTAAATGAACACTTATTGAGATGAGACTATTGCTTTAAGACTTTTCTGATGGGAAAAAAAATTCAGCTTACGTTCTGCTTCAGGAAGAGAGAAAAAGTTCTGAAGACTGAGCCAACATAGAGTGTCAACCATTAGAATTGAGACCGAACAGCACTGAGCAGCTTGCAATGTAGTGTAATACTAATAATCTCTTCTGGAAGTGCCAATTCCTTTCTCTTGAATTTTCTGGTGGAGTTGAGCTTAGGTTCAGCTTTAGGAAAAGAGAAAAGGTCCTGGAGACTGAGTAGACAGTGAGCCAACAGGTAAAATTGACACTGAACAGCACTGAGCAGCTTGTAATGAAGTGTAAAACATGTGAGCTGCAAAGCAAAATTGTTAATATTTTTTAATGGAAACTAATTGCTAGGACTTAATGAATGGTAGGCATTCGACCTCTGAGACCCCACCGATCATGCGAATGAAAAGACCATAGTGCTACTGTGGCGCCCTGGACAAGCCAGGGGCCACAGATAACAACACCAACACACCCCACACTCCCGGTCAGGCACACCTAAGTCAGACAAAAACCCTTGTTGCCTTCCTCCAGGGGCTGATGTCCACACCAGGGGGTGGGCCAGGCGGTTGGTCCCGCCCACCGAGGAGTTCACAGTCCTGGAGGCGGGAAAAAGAAGCAGATTAGTTCTGGAAGTGAAAGTGAGAGGAGGTGAAGTAGTAAAGGAGCAGAGAGAAAGTGGTCCGGGTGTGTGGCCCGGACGGAACAGCAAGGTTGGCGGACGGTGGTGACCGTCTGCAGGAGTGGCCTATAGGAGCTAGCCGTAAGGACCGTGGACGGGCGGTGGCCCGGCGGTACCGGACCGGTACGCAAAGAGAAGCCAGCACCATCCGGCAGGGGCTTACGGACCCCGACAAGGCTAGGAGTCGCCGTGCAATTTGTCAAATCCGTTAGCGAAGGGAACTTCCTGGGTTTCCCAGCAGCCAAGTCCCGACAGAAGGCAACCGTCCAACCGAGAAAGGGAAACACAGTCCCCGCCAAGGCTAAAGTTCCCAGGGCCAGAGCCTGCGGGCAAAAGGGGCTCCTTCAGCAACCTTCAAGCTGGGGAGCGGGTTACCGGTGGGAACCCATTGGAACCGATTACACTACACAGGTGCAGGGAAAGGCAGTCACCATCAACCTGCCAGGAGAAGAAACACCGCAGCCGTCTGTGGCACCCGTCCATCCAGCCGTTTGTTTTACCGGAGACTCTGTGTACATCTTTGGCTGAGTGAGTACCACCGTGCCATGCAGCACAGCGCTGCCCCCGCGACCCTGCACCTCGCCAGGCCCCGTAACCCGCCTGCCATCCATTCCTACCCCATCACAGGGCCCCGGGACAACCAACCCCCTACCCACGGAGGGGAGAACTAACATCCAGGCTGCTCCCTGTCATCGCTCCCGGGATCCCCGTCCAGAGCAGCGGTGGTGTCACCAATCTCACCACAACCGTGGGTGGCGTCACGGACAATACCAAATTCCCCACAATCAATTCCCCCTTTCACTCACAGGCGAGGAACGCCTCTCGAGTCCCCGGGATCCGGCCCACCGCTCGAGCCACCACCGAGCAGCAGCAGCAGCCGGACCCGAGCAGTGGGAGAGCGCAGCGTCCCCTCCTCCACCCGCGACACTACATTTTCTTTACAGTTTTTTTCCTGCCCATCACTGGCTTTGCCTCCATCCTATGTATGGAACTGCAGCCAATCGCTTTTCAAATGAATGAAGCTACATTGCAGCATGTAGTCAGGAAAACCCCTGTGCATAAGAAAACAGGACTTTGACTTCATCATTCTCAGCATCAGTGGGGGTCCTAAACAATCATTAAACGATCACTTACTGAGATGAGACTACTTTAACGATGGCAAAAAAATCAGCTTAGGTTTAGCATCAGGAAAAAAAGAAATGATCCTGGAGACTGAGCCGATAGAGTTAACCATTAGAATTGAGACTGAACAGCACTGAGCAGCTTGCAATGTAGTGTAATATTCATAATCTCTTCTAAGAGTACCAATTCCTTTGCTTTGAATGTACTGGTCCTAAACAATCATTATACGATCACATACTGGGATGAGACTAAAGCGGGCTTTACACGATGCGATCTCGCTAGCGAGATCGCAAGCGATCATATCTGCTTCCGTCGGTTGTGCGACATGGGCAAATCGCTGCCCGTGCCACAAACCTCGCTTACCCTCGTCACACATACTTACCTGCCTTGCGACGTCACTCTGGCCGGCAAACCGCCTCCTTTCTAAGGGGGCGGTTCGTGCGGCGTCACAGCGACATCACACGGCAGGCGGCCAATAGAAGCAGAGGGGCGGAGATGAGCGGGTCGTAACATCCCACCCACCTCTTTCTTTCCTCACTGCCGGTGGAGGCAGGTAAGGAGATGTCCCCCGCTTCTGAGGTGTCACACACAGCAATGTGTGCTGCCGCAGGAACGATGAACAACATCGCTAATAAGCAAAAAACGATTTTTTTGTTTCAGGACGACCTCTCCGCGGCAAACGATTTTGACCGCTTTTGCGATCATTTAAGGTCGCACAAAAGTGTCACATGCTGCGATATCGTTAATGACTCCGGATGTGCGTCACAAACACCGTGACCCCGACGATAATTCATTAACGATATCGTAGCGTGTAAAGCCTGCTTACCACTTTAAAGGCCACTTTACACACAGAGATAAATCTTTGGCAGATCTGTGATTGCAGTGAAATTGTGGACAATCAGTGCCAGGTTTGTGGCTATGTACAAATGGAACAATATGTCCATGATTTCACTGCAACCACAGATCTGCCAAAGATTTATCTCTGTGTGTAAAGTGGCCTTAAGACTTTTTTGATGGCAAAAAAATTGAGCTTAGGTTTAGCTTCTCAAGAAGAAAGAAAAGGTCCTGAAGACTGAGAGAGTCAATGATTAAAATTGAGACTGAACAGCACTGAGCAGCTTGCAATGTAGTGTAATATTAATAATCTGTTCTAGAAGTGCCAATTCCTTTCTCTTGAATGCTCTGGCCCTAAACTATCATTAAACGATCACTTACTGAGAGGAGAATATCCTGTTAAGTCCATGAACACAAATAAAACCAAATATTTATGTGGCACCCCAGGGTTGCCACAGTAACAACACAAAGGGTTAACTCCCCACACACAACACCAAGACCTCCTGGCCAGAAGGGGGAGACCAAGCTGCTTCCCTGTATATTCTGGTAGAGGGAGGAAATGGTCAGAAGTAGTTTCAGTTTGGAAGTTCAGTGCAGAGGACTGAGGAGAGAGGATCTCTGCAGGTTGGAAGCTGGCTTTAGCTCACCTCAGGATCCACTGACCAATTCCAGGCCTAGCTGAGGGTCTGAGGAAAGGAGACAGATTACACAGAGAACATTCCTGGGAGGCAGAGCATTGCTGAGCTCATCCCAGTGGAGCACAAGAACGGATGCTGGATCCGAGACTGCAGGTTACATACTGCATAGTTACCACCAGAGAAGTGAAGATTCCAGATCTTTCACCTGTACCACAGACACAAGCAACATAGGAGAGTTCAGGAACATACTAGGAAGGACTCGAGTTGCCTGTCAGGTCGGTACCTAGGAGCAGAGCACAGCAGAGCCGGCTGCATAGTTCATACCGCAGCAGGGCCACAGACACACAGTGCAGGCAAGGAAGCCAAAACGGCCCGGCTGGGCGGGAGAAACCCTGAACCCCTCACAGACTCCGTGGACAGTACTTTGCTGAATACCATCACCAGTAAAAGACAAAGAAACTGCAAAACCGTGAGTCTGCCTGTTTATTGTGCTCGTGTCCTGCACTCCCCCCATAGACGACTAACACACTGCCCCGGGGAAAAGGCTCTACCCGTGGGGAGCCGTCCCATCTCAAGCTGCCTTCCATCACCCCGGAGGTTCTGCAGCAGCGGTGGTCATCTCTGATCACATTCCACGGGTGGCGTCACGAACATAACCCCCCCCTTTTATTGTGGAACCAGGGAGCACAGACCGGGTCACGACACCGTGATCCCCTTTCCAGAAGCGACCCCTTGGCCCGGTTCTGGGTATCTCCTTAACCCCTGGCGACACAACTTTGGCGTCACGAACAGGATGCGGACTGGACCCGGCTGCAACCCGGGTGACGTGTGCCTGTAAAGACTTATTGCATCGCATAAAAGACTTGCCCTGTGAATTGTTGCAACAAAGAACGTACTTTAAACTTTGCAAAGATACCTGGAAAAATCCAAAAACATCATTGGTAAAATTTTCCAGGCGCCATCTTTAATCACGCCATTACCTGCTACGCGCGGGAAAACATCGCGCCTAAACTAAGACTCCGCCTACCGCTTGCAGAGGAGGTGCGCTCGGTGCTGCGACCCGAACGAAAACGCAGAAAAGTGCCCCAGGCTTGCTGTCAAGAAGACTGGTGAAATTAACTAAGGGGGCGCAAAGATGTCGCAGCAGGGAGACGCTGTTGTACCCGGAGGTGCAGCGGCACCTATCATGCCGTTCCTGATGCCGTACACCCCGGGTGCAGTGTGGCTGCCGCAGTACTCAGGTGAGCCCAACACACTTAATGACTTTATCGGAAAGCTAAAAATCTACTACAGCATGTACCCCCTGACAGAAGCTCAGCGTGTTGGTATGCTTATGGGACAGTTAACTGGCAATGCCCAGCGGGAGGTTACATCCTGGCCGGACGATGCAAAAGACACTGTAGAGCATATAATAGCTGGACTAAAAGCAGCTTTTGAATCCACTGCTGGCAGCCGGGCTAAAATGAGGTTCTTTGGATGCAAGCAAAAACCTAGAGAGAGCGCAAGAGACTTTGCCTTAAACTTGCAGGAGGCGCTCAGAGCACTTAAATTAGCAGAACCTGCCTTAGCTCCTGGAGCAGATAAGCTGCTGATAGACCAATTCCTGGATGGACTCTCATCCCCTTCCCACCGGGGACAACTGAGCATGATGGTGATCCAGGATCCAGGACTAACATTTGCCCAGCTAAAGGATAGAGCCATCCGCCTCCAGCAGGTGGAGGAGCCGCAGGATATAGACTCTGTTCAACACCTTACAGTGGCACCCCAGCAGCCAGTAGTGCCAGTGACATCGGCCATGTCAGCCGCTGCTGCTAACCACCTGGAGCCGATCACTAATGAGGCTCTACATCAAAAGCTTGAAGCCCTTACAGACACTGTTGCTTCCATGGCTAGAATCGTCCAGGAGCTGCGTGGATCCAAGTCTGCACCCAAGATTGAGCTGGCGACCAGCAAGGAGGATGTCCCATGGATGAGGCCTAGGAGATACCAAGCGACGAGAGGACGACCCAGCGACCGCTACCAGCCGGATGGACAGCCCATTTGCCGCCGTTGCAAGGAACCAGGTCACTTTGCCCGTGAATGTGCTTTAAATGGGGATCCCCTGGGGAGGCGGGCCGCTCCTCAGGAATGAACTCTCAAGGTCCCTCACCCTGGCACGACAAGTATGTGGGAGGACGTCCAGTCATCCCCATCGTGCTGGATGGCATTCCGCTCAACGCCTTGCTGGACACTGGTTCCCAAATATCATCAATTCCGCATGTCCTTTATAAGAGGTACTGGGCTGATTCAGACGTTAGCAGTGGTCCATCTAATGTTGCATTGAATATATGGGCTAGCAATGGTGAATTAGTACCACAGGTTGGTTTCAGAGAAATGACCATTAAGATTGGGAGAGTAGAATTGCAGAATCAGGGTATTATCATTGTTGATGTTGACCGACGAGAACGTGAACCAACTATGCTGCTAGGAATGAATGTAATTGAAAATTGTTTTGCAGAGGTAATTACTGTCTTGCAGCAGATCGTCGAGACTGCCAAACCTGGGCAACAGAGACTCCTGCAGAAGGAAATTAAAGCCTTGATGCTGAAGCAACAGGTAGAAATGTCAGGAGGTGAAATTGGCAGTGCAAGGGTAAGTGACCCAATACCTATTGTAATTCCTCCCAAAACAGAAATGCTGGTCTGGTGTAGAGCCGCAATAGGCATCAGAGGGCGAGACTATCAGGCCCTGGTAGAACCCGTGTACTCAGACAGTAGGCCCACTGTACTGACGGCCAGAGGGATAGTTGAGGTACACAGGGGGAGAGTGCCAATACGCCTTCTAAATTGTGGGGAAGATGAGGTCACCCTACCTAAGTATGCTACCATGGCTAAGCTATATACGGTTGATAACAACGCCATCACCACCGTTGAGCCCTTGAAGCCGTCAAGTCAGGCGGAAGACAATGGCTCAGAGGGAAAGCTGGAGGATTGGTGCCAAAAGCTACATGTAGGTACCGATTCTACACCCTCCCATCAAAAGCATGGAGTATACCGAGTAGTGAAAGAATATGAACAAATATTCAGCAAACACCCATTAGACTTTGGGCAGATCAAAGGGGTAGAGCACACTATACCCACAGGTAACCATCCACCCATAAAGGAGAGGTATAGAGCAGTACCACCAGCTCACTACCAATGCGCCAAAGACATGCTCAAAGAAATGAAAGAAGCAGGGGTAATAAGAGACAGTTGTAGCCCCTGGGCAGCCCCACTAGTGCTAGTTAAGAAAAAAGACGGGACCATGAGGATGTGTGTAGACTACAGACGGATCAACCGCATTACACACAAGGATGCATACCCATTACCTAGGATAGAAGAGTCATTGGCTGCATTAAAATCCGCTACTTACTTTTCCACCCTAGATCTGACTAGTGGGTATTGGCAAGTTCCTGTGGCAGAGGCTGATAAGGAGAAGACAGCATTCACCACGCCGATGGGCCTCTGTGAGTTCAATTGTATGCCGTTTGGACTCTGCAACGCACCTGGAACCTTCCAGCGACTGATGGAGTGCTGCCTAGGACATAAGAACTTTGAAACTGTCCTCCTGTACCTGGATGACGTCATAGTCTACTCCAAGACCTATGAACAGCATCTACAAGACCTGGCAGAAGTGTTTGAAGCCTTATCCGGATACGGCATGAAAATCAAGCCATCCAAGTGTCACCTTCTAAAGCCAAGGGTACAGTACCTGGGACATGTCGTGAGCTCAGAAGGGGTAGCACCAGATCCTGAAAAAGTTACCGTGATCAGAGATTGGCCGAGACCCACCAGCGTGAAAGAGGTGAGGCAATTCCTGGGACTGGTAGGCTACTATAGAAGATTTATAAAAGGGTTCACGAAGCTAGCAGCTCCCCTACAAGACATCCTGGTAGGACAGTCAAAGAAGTCTGCAGCCCGAAATCCTCCTTTCCAGTGGAGTGATGAGAGAGAAGAGTCCTTTAAGAAGTTGAAGTGGGCACTGACAGGAGAAGAGATCCTGGCATATCCAGATTACCATCAACCCTTCATTTTGTACACGGATGCCAGCAACGTAGGACTGGGAGCAGTATTGTCTCAAAAGCAGGAAGGCAAAGAGAAAGTTATTGCCTTTGCAAGCAGGAAGCTCCGGCCTACAGAAAGAAACCCAGAGAATTACAGCTCCTTCAAGTTAGAACTACTGGCAGTAGTTTGGGCTGTAACAGAGCGTTTCAAACACTACCTGGCAGCTGCAGAATTTACCATCTTTACTGACAACAATCCGTTGACCCACCTGGACTCTGCAAAACTAGGTGCGCTGGAACAGCGATGGATAGCCCGACTGTCAAACTACAACTTTGTCATCAAGTACAGGGCAGGCCACAAGAATGGGAATGCAGATGCCTTATCCCGGATGCCACACTCGGGGAACGTGGAAGAGGAACCGAAGGGACTGGAAGAAATTGAGCTGCCGGCCTTTCACCGTCCTAAGGTGGGACAGTATCAACCGAGTGTCTACCAAAAACAACAGCAGGCAACTCTCAACCCATTAGCACACCATGGATGGGCTGACACACAAGACAGCGATCCAGCTGTGAAGCTAGTGAAAGAACTGCTTACACAACAAGGTGCATACCCTAATCAGAATGCCCCAGCTGAGACACAACATCTCTGGAAAGAGAGAGGTAAATTGTTCCTGTACCAAGGGAAGCTCTGTAGAAGGCACACCAATCCAAAAACACATGAGTTGGTCTGGCAGATCATCGTGCCCAAGAGAGACGTCAAGATGGTTCTGGAAGCTTACCACAACGGTGCTGGTCATTTTGGTTGGAAAAAGTTGGAAGTGCTCTTAAGAGAAAGATTCTACTGGGTTGGCATGAGAAAATCAATTGAAGATTGGTGTAGAAAATGCGGACCATGCAACCTCAGAAGAAAGGATCAACAGAACCAGAGAGCTCCACTCCAGTCCATAGTAACCAAGCAACCACTCGAGCTAGTCGCATTAGACCACGTCAAGTTGTCACCAAGCCGGTCCGGCTATGTCTATGCCTTAACCATCGTGGACCATTACTCACGCTTCTTAGTGGTGGTACCCGTGAAAGACCTTACAGCTAGAACAGCAGCTAAAGCATTCCAGACGTACTTTTGCAGACCCCATGGTTACCCAGAACAAGTCCTTGCAGATCAAGGTCCAGCTTTCGAATCACAGATCTTCCAAGAATTCTGCAACATGTATGGCTGTAAAAAGATCCGCACAACAGCATACCATCCCCAAACAAATTGGATAATCAGTGGGAAACCACCCCATATACAGTCTTACCATCCAGTATGGATAATCCCAAAGTGTGTCTCATCAGTAAGGATGAAGGAAGGACATCAGCTGTCGTTTCAATAGATCAACTCAAACCGTGTCCTGAAACCCCGAAGACACGAGAAGTCACCTTACCCATACAGGTACAACCTGTCAAGGAGGAAGAAGACGTGTTCCATACAGTCTTAGGAGATTTCCCAAAAACATGGCCAAATTACTATGGAGCAGTAGTAGTCCCAATGATCGCCTTCCCTCAAGTGGTGGAACCACAATCAGAACCCATACCACAAGAAGTCTCAAGACAAGAAGAACTGGAAGTTGAAACCGTAGAGGAAGAACAGATTCCTGGTCCCAGTGAGCTTGCCAGTCCTACAGTCAGCCCCCTATCCTCACAAGTACCAGAAACACCAAATAGGTACACTTCCACCCACACCATTATGCTAAGTACACCCAGTACAGCAACAGTACGCAGGTCACAGCGTAGTACTCAGGGTCAGATACCAGCAAGATATAAAGACTAATGTGGAATTGCATATAAAATGTACATATGTTATAATGTTTATATGAAAAACCGTAACAGTTTAGTGTACAGAAAAGGTGAGAGAAGAGTGGTGTAAGGTGGCAGCACGGAGAGTTACAACTTGATCACATTGTTGGTGGCCCGAGGGCCGTGAGGTCTACTGCACTTACGACCAGAGTAGAGACACCTTTAAGAAGTGTTTGTTGATTGAAATGTTTATTTAATTGCAACGTTAAGACCAAAAGCCCAGTACCTACAGAGACTATACTGTATGAACACTTATATATTTTTGAACATTTTGGACTCTTTTTGAGCTTTAAGGTTTTTGTATTTTTTCCTTTTGAGACTCTGTATATATACAATTGTTGTGATAACTTGTTTGTTTGTTTCACAGTCCCGGAGTACTGTTCTTCACTAAGGGGGAATGTGGCACCCCAGGGTTGCCACAGTAACAACACAAAGGGTTAACTCCCCACACACAACACCAAGACCTCCTGGCCAGAAGGGGGAGACCAAGCTGCTTCCCTGTATATTCTGGTGGAGGGAGGAAATGGTCAGAAGTAGTTTCAGTTTGGAAGTTCAGTGCAGAGGACTGAGGAGAGAGGATCTCTGCAGGTTGGAAGCTGGCTTTAGCTCACCTCAGGATCCACTGACCAATTCCAGGCCTAGCTGAGGGTCTGAGGAAAGGAGACAGATTACACAGAGAACATTCCTGGGAGGCAGAGCATTGCTGAGCTCATCCCAGTGGAGCACAAGAACGGATGCTGGATCCGAGACTGCAGGTTACATACTGCATAGTTACCACCAGAGAAGTGAAGATTCCAGATCTTTCACCTGTACCACAGACACAAGCAACATAGGAGAGTTCAGGAACATACTAGTAAGGACTCGAGTTGCCTGTCAGGTCGGTACCTAGGAGCAGAGCACAGCAGAGCCGGCTGCATAGTTCATACCGCAGCAGGGCCACAGACACACAGTGCAGGCAAGGAAGCCAAAACGGCCCGGCTGGGCAGGAGAAACCCTGAACCCCTCACAGACTCCGTGGACAGTACTTTGCTGAATACCATCATCAGTAAAAGACAAAGAAACTGCAAAACCGTGAGTCTGCCTGTTTATTGTGCTCGTGTCCTGCACTCCCCCCCATAGACTAACATACTGCCCCGGGGAAAAGGCTCTACCCGTGGGGAGCCGTCCCATCTCAAGCTGCCTTCCATCACCCCGGAGGTTCTGCAGCAGCGATGGTCATCTCTGATCACATTCCACGGGTGGCGTCACGAACATAACCCCCCTTTTTATTGTGGAACCACGGAGCACAGACCGGGTCACGACACCGTGATCCCCTTTCCAGAAGCGACCCCTTGGCCCGGTTCTGGGTATCTCCTTAACCCCTGGCGACACATTTATTTTCTGTTAATTGCATCTATTGGACCTCATGGGCCTTTTTGCGGCTACAGAGTCATTGTCATGTAAGGACATGTAAGGGCCAGTGTAACCCTGAATAACTGGTAGAAGAAACCCCTATGGAGGAAGAATAATGCCTACTCTTCTTGATGCTAGAAAATCTGCGGCGTGTCCTGCTGCACCAATATGTGGAGCTGAATACGGGGTATTATTTGCTATTGCTGCCTATTTGCTTTCTATCAGCAGCAGCGGTTTTATAATAAGATTACATGTCTTCCTTTTGTATTCGTTCAGTGACTTTTCTGATAACCGCCCCAATCACGGCCCTTTCTGGAGAACGAGACGCGCTCCTCTAATTACGTCTCGCCTTCGGTAAAATACAATATGGATCAATATGTAGTTTTCTTGCTTATTATTCATCCTATTGAAGCCATTTCAGAGCAGGAGGAAATAACCGCACAGCGCTCGCAATTTCTATGACAAAGCCTTTTTATCCACCAGTAAATCCCACTTCTAAAAATCTCCGAGCTGTTGGAAAGACCAAAAATACCAATTTGAAGCCCAGAGTTAAAGAGGTTTTCCTGTTTTCTGTAGCCTTTCCACTATTCTCTTTAAAAACCTTTTTTCAATATCTCTGTTTGCTGTCCATGAGGCCATAGATTCAGTGGATGAAGGTCCATAGATCAGCACAAACTCTGCAGCATTTTGCCACAGACCATCCGCCAACACAATGAAGGACACTGTGGTGGTACCAACCAGGACGGAAAGTGATGGTGGCTCATTCTCCGGTAACTCAACCGTTGATGTTCCAAACAAAAGAATGGATGTCATCACTTCTTGATCCAACAGAGGCCACCGGAGTGTCCCAAGCTGGAGCAAAATATTTTATAAAATTCCCTGCCATTTCCTAAAGATTAATTTTCTGGTAACTTTATACTTGACTTTTCATATTTAGCAGCTACTTGAATAGTTTATAGATTAGTGGAAATCCAGGTCCAGAAACATCTACATATTGCATTGACAGACTAGAGTCAAATACTGTCTGAATACTCACAGAGCAGGGCATAGGTTGAACACAGTTCACTGAGCCCGCCGGGGAGAGCCGTAGGTTCCGGACCTTTAAGATGTTACTTCAGGGTTCCCTGACTGGCTATTAACAATGTGCTATGTGTTTACTCCTCAAACCCTTTTTGCAAAACTCCCCTAGCAAGGGCGGTCTCTCTAACCAACCCACTGGCCATCTGTCACTCCTCCCCATCTAACATCAAACAACAATGCCTATGCTGTCTATGGATTCTGTACCAGGGCTGTGTACACATGTAGGATGGACAACACGGTGGCTCAGTGGTTAGCACTGCAGTCTTGCAGCGCTGGGGTCCTGGGTTCAAATCCCACCAAGGACAACATCTGTAAGGAGTTTGTGTGTTCTCCACCTGTTTCCGTGGGTTTCCTCTGGGTTCTCTGGTTTCCTCCCACACTCCAAAGACAAACTGATAGGGAATATAGATTGTGAGCCCCAATAGGGACAGTAATGGTGATGTATGTAAAACGCTATAGAATTAATGGCGCTATATAACAAAAAAATGTAGGAGGCGGTCTCACCCTTCCTACTGTTTTAAGATATTCGTTTGTGTTGGGAAGATAATGTGTTTTAAGTACCAAGTACGCTGTTAATATATTTGATAAAATCACTGCTGCTTGTAAAGTTTGGGTTCCCAATAGGGCAGAGGCGGGACAGTGTAGCGTCCGGCGCCACCTGGTGGTTGGGTAACAGCAGCGGTAGATTAGATGTTACACAAGCATGTGGAGAACATACAAACTCCTTGCAGATGTTGTACTTAGTGGGATTTGAACCCAGGACAACAGTGCTAACCACTTAGCCACCGTGCTGCCCATCCTACATGTGTACACAGCGCTGGTACAGATTCAATAGAAAGCATAGGCTTTGTTGTTAGATGTTAGATAAGATAGGGGAAAGAGGACAGTTGGCCAGTGAGTTGGTTAGAGAGACAGGCCTTGTGCAGGGAGATTTGCAAAAAGGGTTTGAGGAGTAAAGATGTGGCACGGTGTCAGGGAACCCTGAGGTAACCTCTTAAAGGTCTGGAGCCTACAGCTCACTCCGGTGGGCTAAGGGAAGTCAAGCAACTAGACAACCATCGAGGCTCAGAAGCGCAGAGCGGTGAGAAGAAGCGTGGGGAAACGAACACAGGTACCAGGCAGCTTGCGGACAAGGTCCAACATAGTGGGTATAGGTCGAGTGAGAGTATAATACAAAATATAGTAACTACAGAACTGTCAGGAGTGAGGCCATGTCTATTATAGTAGTGGAAGGAATAAACTGTTCAAGTTGGGTTTGCCAAGAGAACTCCGGTGTCACGTGTTTGTCTATTGCATCTACAACAGGGACCGACTGAGGGGTGATGGACACCGATGTGCAGAAACCTGTAAGTGTCACACACCTCACCCGAAGACCTGCACACATACTGACACTTTGGTGAAGGAGTGTGTAGCCCCCATGGCCCGGCATATGTACCATCCTTCACACACTCAGACAAGAGCTCCGTACTCCTGTCTGCTCAGGTGCACACTTGTGGGGTTCCCGAGCTCCCAGTACCTCCTTAATGCATAAGTACAGTAAGGTGAAGCTTGAATGGAGCAGCCATTGCGCATGACCCCTAGTTCAAGTAGAGCGGCACTGCGCATGCTCAACTTCTGCTCCATTCAATATCCTCCATGCTGTGGAAGCATCACAGAGGATATTAGTTGGAGCAGAACTTGAGGGATTTTTTTTTTTTGTCATTCAGTGGTCAGACTCCTACCAATCAGCATATGTCATCTATCCCATGACATATAATGTCAAGTTGTTTCCTGCATCATGGAACGCAAAGTGTTAAGTGTCAAGTTAACATTTGCTACATCTTCTATACCTCCAAATGTATAAATCTGAAAATAAGGAGCGCTGATAGTGTAATACCAACAGATCGGTGAGGAATATCAGGAAATGTACACTCACCTGAAAAGGTTGTGACAGTCACAACCACTGATACGCATGAGATAATGGCGTCTGCTGCAGCCCCATGTGGATGTGCATACAAAATGGAGAGGATAGGGGGTTAATGCAGTGCATCAGCCGAAATGAAGATGTAGCATGTTGATGATATTAACTTTCTCTTTTATTCCATAGGTCTAAGCGTTTCGAGGCACAACCTCTTCCTCAGGACCAGATACATCAACATAAAGCAACTGATGTATCGGCTGATGCGCGGCATTAACCCCCTATCCTCTCCATTTTGTATACCTCCAAATGTAATCAGAGGCACACCTAGGTACGGGAGGGCTCATAGATTTGTACGGATGCTATGTAAGGCTGAGTTCACATGTCCTGTAATCATCCGTTTGAATGGATCCCTGCAGAGACCCGTTGGCAAAATTATTTCTGCTGGATTTGATTTTTTTTTTAACGTTGGAGTCTATGGAGGACAGATCCGTTAACGGATCGAGTTTTGTCTTTCATTTGTAAGAAAACAATGGATCCATTACAAATGCAAGTAAAACAGAGGACTAAATAGGATCCGTCCTCCATAGACTCGCATGTTAAAAAATTGATTCGGAAGACATCAGTTAACAATGGACATAAAAGTTATGACGGCAGAACTTTTTTTCAAGCGGATCTCTTTAGGATCTGTCCTAGCGGATGACTACAGGAAGTGTGAACTCAGCCCTACAATGTAAATGGTTCCGAAATAAGTTTTTTTTCCATCATGATAAATTGCTTATATTGTATAAGAAGGACAATGTTTGCTCCACAGATCTCGGATTGCTCATTTCGTGTCTGGTATCTTCTCTTCGCTTCCGCTCTGGCAGCCGTGATCAGTCTATGTCAGCCGAGGGGACAGCGACGGCCTGAAACAAAGGGAATCCAACAATGTCCCTCCAAGAGACAAATGACATAAGAGGAAAAGCTGATTATCAGCGCTGAGACTGGTCATCATTAGGAGGACAGAGGACCAAGACCTGATTTTGAGTAAAACTATTAATCCTGGAAGTGGCGCTGACTGGTAGACAGACTGTCTCACTTTACAGGCAATTAACTGCCTAAGTTGGCATTTAGTTCAGTGTCTGTTTTCTGCTTATTTTGCTCCATAATGTGAGAAAGAAGCCAAACCTTGCAAAATAGTTTTATGATTTAGCTCAATTTGTAGCTTTATGTTCCAAATCAATGATGGCCGAACAGTAGGTCCATTAGCCTTTGGGAAGTTGACCAATGGATCTTGATGTAAGGCCAGCAAGAAGTTCACCTGTTGGCTTTGGAAGATTGTCTTTTTGTTGGTTGACCAGACTTTTTTTTTAGGAAAAAGGCTCTGTGGTGCAATATTCAGATGTGTCCGTCCTTAACTTTCCATAGGACTTCAATTCTTCATAACACTATCCCTACATGCTTGCATATCCCTCCAAGGATCATCTCACAAACACTGGTGGAGCATATATACACATAGAGCAGAAATATCTCCCAACACAGTATGACAAATTCATGGGGGGTCCGAGTTGGTCATCTTACTTCAGCTATCTTGTAGAGATGAGTGAACTCGACGTCCGGTGTTTGGCGATCATACCAAACACATACTTTAAAGAATCAACATAGTTTGGGTTCATAGTTTGGGTGCTTTATGTATGCAAACCACTCACACTAGCATTGCTGTGCTCGGGTACTCTTGGTGCTCAACCAGTATGTGCCACTCGCACTGGGGGTAACAAAAGCATGATCGGATGTAGTGTCCCCCCCACCCCAAAAAAAAGGGAAAAAATCCACCCACTCGCCCCCGGAAGTGATCTGTTTATGGCTAGCTCCATGTGTGCAGGCACCCGAACTGTCCAATTAGTGACTTCCATTGGGGTTCAGGTCAAGTCCAGGTCCAAAACCGAACTTTATCTAATGTCCAGATGAACCCGCTGAACCGAACTTCCACGGGTCCGCTCATCTCTACTTGGGATATGCCAGGCATAGTAGGTCCTATGGATCCAGCTCCATAGATGACCCACCTTCACTGAAGGTATAGTGTGGCTTGGGATTTCTGTACTGGACGCGACTTTCCATTATTTTATTTTTTTTGGGGGGGTGCATGTAGAGCAAGAGAGAGAATGTAGCATGATTATTTAGGAAGAAAGCATTGTTTTAAAGGGGTGTAAAACTTGGTCCATGGGCAAAATTTCTAACAAAATCTAAAACCACCCTTTGCTTAGTTGGAGCATTAGCAGACACTCGGCGCTGGGGCGAGAGAGAAAAGTGCACCTTATTTTTTTACTAACTGTACCATGGAGGGAATGGGGAACTAAGTTATCTGAGAAGGATGGCACGTACAAAAATCACATCAACATCCTCCATATCACACATGTTCCTGGTCCTCAGATAGATCAACTAATTCAGCCACCACAAAAAGTAAAACCAGAAATGTTTGGTTACTCCTGGTCTAAGTTCTTGATGGCCAATGGAATATCCGTTAAGATGACCCAAATATTCACGACTTTCCTAGTTTGTGTTGGCTCATGAGTATAAGAGGCCATTCACATTGCACTTCGACCCTTCCTTTGGGTACTTCGATAGAGTCATAGAGAGCAACTGAAGAAACAGAGTTCAATGGACTCTATAGACTACGTTCTTCTGCCAATCTTGAAAACCTGAACTCCATTTGTCTATTTGTATTTTATGTGTCTGTCGGAAGTTCTGATTTTGGGGATTCAGAAGAAACATGTGAAGGAAGGGTCAAGATGCAATGTGAATGATTTTTATATTGGACATACAAATTGAACTTATGTCGGCTAAACCATAATATTCACGACTTTCCTAGTTTGTGTTGGCTCATGAGTATCAGAGGGCATTCACATTGCCCTTTGACCCTTCCTTTGGGTTCTTCGATGGAGTCATAGAGAGCAATTGGAGAAACAAGAGTTCAATGGACTCTATAGACTACGTTCTTCTGCCAATCTGAAAAACCTGAACTCCATTTGTCTGTTTGTATTGTATATGTCTGTCGAAAGTTCTGATTTTGGAGATTCAGAAGGAACACGTGAAGGAAGGGTCAAGACGCAATGTGAATGATTTTTATATTGGACATACAAATTGAAGTTATGTCAGAAAACCCATAATATTCATGACTTTCCTACTTTCTGTTGGCTCATGAGTATAAGAGGCCATTCACATTGCACTTCAACCCTTCTTTTGGGTTCTTCGATGGAGTCATAGAGAGCAATTGGAGAAACAAGAGTTCAATGAACTCCATAGACTATGTTCTTGTGCCCATCTGAACTCCATTTGTCTTTGCATTTTATATATGTCTCTGTTGGAGGTTCTGATTCTATTCCATTTTTTGGACGATTCCGAAGGAACAAATGAAGGAAGGGCCAAGACCCAATGGGAATGACTTTTATATTGGACATACCATATTGAACTTACAGTATCTCGAATTCTGCTACACTTCACAACTACTTAAGTTCATTGGGCAGACTTGACTGAGCTTGTTGACTATCAATATGCCTGATCCCTTGATAATGGATTGGAGGTGTATGGAAGTCACCTATTCCCCAATCCCCCATTGAGGACACTCAAAGCAGCGACCGAGAGTGCATGTGTATAGGAGCAAGTTAGGGAAATAGTATTTGGCCACCATCAGAGCCAAAGATGTAGCAACCTTGATTAAATTTTCCAACGTACATATCATCCCTAGAAAAACTGAAGCCTTATACCTCCTTTGGAAACGTTTAAGGATATTTGCCTTTTTACTAACATTCACATAATATTTTTTGGTTGATCTGCTTATGCTCCTGACATATTGTCACTTTGGCCATGGGCTCATATCTGATCGGAGGGATGGTAGGTTACACACCGCCGCAGGACCACCTTGTGCCCTCGGCAAGAACTTAACTCATGCTCAAGGCAAAGATTAAATCTAATATCCAAAATAAGATGGACATTTCATGACTTTCATCAACACCAAGAAAATTGACATTTCCCAGGACAAATCTTTGAAGCCGAAGACCCGGGAGACTATGGGCCCTAGAGGTAGAGGTTGGCATGTTAAAAAAATGTATATATCATGAAACTTCAATAAGAATTATGGTCCTGCTCGGACGTGATTTTGACATCTCATTTTGACGTGTTCCACACCGCAGGTCAGAAGAAAGGACACAATGCAGATTCTGTCAATCTTATATATAAAATATCATCTTTACCTTTTTCATTCACTAAATTATAGAATATTTTGGAATTATTTCTTACTACAATCAAACTGTTGTGGGATATCGGCATTTTTCTATTCAAAAGTGAAAAATGAACTGGGTTTTTTTTTTACTACTAAGGGATCTGAATTGAAACATTTTCCTGAAAGGGGACAACCCCTTAAATCATCATAGACTTTTTGAAGGATTATCTATCACCTCCAAGAAAATGTCATCAAGTTAAAGGAACTCAAAGCATAAAACCTTTATACAGTGTGTCCACCCATATCCTGTCCACCGCCATTAACTTGAGAGCGGCGGCAGCTATAGGCATAGAAGTGGTGTCTAGGTATAGTAAAGTAGCCATGCGCTACGCAATGAAACCACCTATTGCGCCACCTGGTGGAAAACAACGGAGTTAGCATTTTTATCTCACAAACGGAACGAGATAGAGAAAAAAAGGGAATTACAAAGTTGTAGGGCATCATCAATTCAATACGAATCAACACCTTGCATACAGAAATGCTATGATTAGAACGTGTAAAACTCACAAGGCTGCGGACGTGAAGCGATACCTCATGGAGACCTTCCTACAAGTCATTGGGTATGGTGGCTGTGTGGAGTGGCTTCCACGCTCACCTGACCTGACCCCATTGGACTTCTTTCTGTGAGGTCACATCAAACAGCAGGTGTATGCGACCCCTCCACCGACATTGCAGGACCTACGACGACGTATCACAGATCCTTGTGCAAACGTGTCACCTACCATATTGCACAACGTGCAGCAAGATACAGCATGCTGTGCAGAGTCCAGATGTGCATTGCAGCTGACGGGGGACACTTTGAGCATCAAAGTTAAATGAGCGCTATATGCGTGACCAGCATTCAATGTTTTGGGGGGGTCATGGGTTTCATATCATAGCATTTCTGTATGCAAGATGTCGATTCGTATTGAATTGATGATGCCCTGCCACTTTGTAATTCACTTTTTTTCTCTCTCTTGTTCCGTTTTTGAGATAAAAATGTTAACTCCATTGTTTTCCACCAGGTGGCGCTATAGGTGGTTTCATTGCATAGCGCATGGCTACTTTACTATACCTAGACACCACTTCTATGCCTATAGCTGCCGCCGTTCTCAAGTTAATGGTGGTGGACAGGATATGGGTGGACACACTCTATTTAAAAATTAGTAAAAGTGAAATAAAAAAACCTTCTTCGTTTTACTGATAAGAACTCTGGTCTTTTAAAAAAGAGAGAAAAGACTGGAGTTTGGCTCTCCATCATTTTAACATCTTGGTGAAACTTCCTGCTTATGACCTGGCAGATTCCATTATGTGCAGCTCATAAACACATGAGGAGATCTGTTATTAAAGGTTAAAGTGGTCAGTTTTTGCTTCTGTTTTATTCCTGCTCCCTTGATTATGGCTTTTTCTTAATTTCGGAGATATGTGCCTTTTTATTTAGTGCTAATTTTTATGGTCTTTACAAAGGCAGGGACAAGGAAGACAAGTTTGTGGCAGGTATTACCTCTGTTGCTGCTTCTTCTAACCTTCTCCTCCTGATGCTCCTCATACGATTACATTACAGTGCTTTTAAAATAACTTACACCATTAAATAAAACTTAAGGGGAACCTGTCACCAGGATTTTCCCCTATAAGCTGCGGCCACCACCAGTGAGCCCTTACATACAGCATTCCAAAATACTGTATATAAGAGCCCAGGCCGCTCTGTAAAAAACACCTTTATAATACTCAGATAGGGGGCGGTCCGGTCCGATGGGTGTCGCTGCTCTCAGTCCGGCGCCTCCTCCATCTTGTGCAGTCGTCGTCCTCCTTCCCAACCCCGTATTGATGACGCATCCTACATCATCCACCCAGAGTCTGCCATTGTGCTCCTGCGCATGCACACTTTGATCGGCCCTCACAGCAAAGTACTGTAATGAACAGGCGTGAGGAAAGGTTGAAGCCCACCCGCGCATGCGCGCAACAATACTTTGATCTCCGGGGCAGCCGCTCATGGACAGGAGCGCAATGGAATCCTGTGTGTGCATGACGTAGGATACGTCATGCACATAGGGCTGGGAAGGAAGATACGAAACGCACAAGATGGAGGAGGTGCCGGACCAAGAGAAGTGACACCCATTGGACTGGACCGTCCCCTAGGTGAGAATAATAAAGGTCTTTTTTACATTCTACAGAGCAGCTTGGGTGTTATATACAGTATTCTGGAATACTTTATATGTTGGCTTACTGGGGGTGGCCGCAGCCCATAGTTTCAGAGTGTTTAAGGTTGAAGGTAGACTTAAGGCTGCTTTACACGCAGCAACATTGCTATCGATGTCGCTGGTGAAAGCACCCACCCCCGTCGGTTGTGTGTCACAGGCAAATTGCTGCCCGTTGCGCACAACATCGTTAGCCCCCGTCATACATACTTACCTGCCTAGTGACGTCGCTGTGGCCGGCGAACCGCCTCCTTTCTAAGAGGGCGGTTTGTGCGGCTTCACAGCGACATCACACGGCAGCCATCCAATAGAAACGGAGGGGCGGAGAGCAGCCGAAAGAAAGTGACGCCAAGCTCGTTGCTGGAGGACGCAGGTAAGGTGTTGTTCCTCGTTCCTGGGGTGTCACACATAGCGATGTGTGCTGCCTCAAGAACGACGAACAACCTGCGTCCTGCAACAGCAACAATATTTGGGATTAGAAAGACGTGTCAACAAAGAACCATTAGGTGAGTAATTTTGATCGTTAGCGGTCGTTCGTACATTTCACACGCAACGACGTCAATAACGAAGCCAGATGTGCGTCACGAATTCCATGACCCCAACGACATCTCGTTAGTGATGTCGTTGCATGTAAAGCCCCCTTTAGGTCCATCAAGGTCACCCCTTGGCCTAACCTAAGGGAAAAACCTGGTGACAGGTTCCCTTTAAGTTTTATTTCATGTTGTAAGTTATTTTAAGAGAACTGTAATGTAAGATGAATTGCGGTGTATGAGGAGCATCAGGAGGAGAAGGTTAGAAGAAGCAGCAACAGGAGGTACAACCTAACAGTCTTCTCTTCCTTGTGCCTGCCTTTGTAAAGACTATAAAAATTAGCACTAAATAAAAAGTCAAATATCTCCGAATTTAAAAAAAAAAAGTCATAATCAAGACCACTTTAACCTGAAGGGGTACTTTGCACGCTGCGACATTGCTAGCCGATGTTAGCGATGCCGAGCGCGATAGTACCCGCCCCCGTCGCACATGCGATATCTTGTGATAGCTGCCGTAGCGAACATTATCGTTACGGCAGCTTCACACACACTTACCTGCCCTGCGACGTCGCTCTGGCCGGCGACCTGCATCCTTCCTAAGGGGGCGGGTCGTGCGGCGTCACAGCGACGTCACACGGCAGGCGGCCAATAGAAGCGGAGGGGCGGAGATGAGCAGGATGTAAACATCCCGCCCACCTTCTCCCTTCCGCATAGCCGGTGGACGGCGGGCGCAGGTAAGGACATGTTTGTCGCTCCTGCGGCTTTACACACAGCGATGTGTGGAGCTGCAGGAACGACAAACAACATCGTACCTGCGGACGCACCGACATTATGAAAATGAACGACGTGACACAGATCACCGATTTTTTACTGTTTCACGCTCGTTCATCTTCTCTCCTAGGCTTTACACGTTGCGACAGCGTTACCGGCGCCGGATGTACGTCACTTTCGATTTGACCCCGACGATATCGCAGTAGCGATGTCGCAACGTGCAAAGTACCCCTAAGGGTAAAGGACCTAAAATCTCAGACTTTCACACTCCCCGATTTAGCAATCCAGTGGGATCACATCACTCCTTGAGTTCCTCCTGCATTGATTTAATGTTGGATTCTCCTGGTAACCATAGTGCAAAGTATATAAACTGAACTCTGATTTATCATTTATTTTCT
This sequence comes from Anomaloglossus baeobatrachus, assembly GCF_048569485.1. Lineage (NCBI taxonomy): Eukaryota > Metazoa > Chordata > Amphibia > Anura > Aromobatidae > Anomaloglossus > Anomaloglossus baeobatrachus. The sequence continues at coordinate 32,840,043 of NC_134361.1, forward strand.
TAAGAAATTCCATTAATTCTTTTCAAGCTTGAAACAAGGTTAGTGCCATTGTAGTAAGTAAAGCATCGCACCTCTCACCCCGTTCCTCCTCAGACTACCTCCCATACTGCTCTGCTTGTATTTATGTCCTTGGCAGAGGCTATCAGGTATTGTGATTGTGTGCTGCTACACAAAGCTTTGCTCATACGATTTCACACGACCTACTTGTGGGTGTTCAGAAATCCACAGAACCCAACCTCATCTGAAGAGATTTTTTATTACAAAACATATGGGTGGTTTACAAAAGTATATATAAAAAACTAGAAAACATTTTCAGGTCTGGTGGGAAATAGAAATGGAGTCAAGACCATTATTGTCCAAGGTGGGTTTGAAGATACGGTTCAGTTGGGGGGGTGATCGTGTTTGTGAGAATAATGCGGCGAGGGGGGGGATCAGAAACTTTATCCAGCTCATTTCCATAGCAACAAGTCTGTAACGGCAATCCGACTGCAGATGAGAGGGTCAGGAAACAGCAGCGGTGTAACCTCTGTCGATGAATCAGCTTTTAACCATCTGATCGCTCCGTAGACTTCCGGTATTCCACATTTAGTCATCTCTTCATCCTTTCGAGACAAACAAACACTAAATAAATCATCAAAGCAATAAATAATGCACCGAATGCTCATCCGGAGAGGAGGGAAACCCATCCAATGGTACTTTGTACTCTGGTCTGGAGATCAAATGCTCTTGGCTTCTTCAAGTAGTCATTTTTGAGAGGATTCTGAAATTGTTCTCTCTAGTAGACACGATACACATCTCACTTTCCTCCTGGGGCAGTCATGTAAGGCACTCGTGAATTAGTAAGTAGATGGTATTTAGATTCAAGGGATTGTCTCAGAACTCGCACAACTACAAACCCTGTCTGGAATACCCTATGGACACGTCTCCCCTGCCCATACTATCTCTATCGGCTCTGGTGAGTCGATACGGCACTTCTGGGGTGGTGCTCAAGTAGGGTCCAAAACCGTCTCAAGTAGATGTAGAAACTTGGCACTCAAGGCCACATAGACAGCGGGATTGTCTCACAACTCGCACAACTACAAACCCTGTCTGGAATACCCTAAGGACACGTCTCTCCTGCTCATACCATGTCTATCGGCTCTGGTGAGTTGATACTCACGGCACTTCTGGGGTGGTGCTCAAGTAGGGTCCAAAACCGTCTCAAGTAGATGTAGAAACTTGGCAGTCAAGGCCACATAGACAGCGGTGGACACCGCATCATTCCTGACTATGCAAGTTGCGCTACCTTTTGAGGACCCCCTGCACGCACACTGATGAAGGTCTTTGACCGAAACGTCTGTGCTTGTGCTCGTCCTACAAGTTCCTCTCAATAAAAGACCACTATTCACATTTATCTTGAGTGCCAAGTTTCTACATCTATCGGCACTGGTGGTCCAAATATTGCACGGTCAGCCATCCATGTAATGCTATATTTTCCCGTAACTGATGGGTAGGGATGGAAGAAGCTAGACTGTTGTCTTCTCTACTTTTGTGAGACCACCCATGACCTGGGACTTCCCTACATTCTAGAAAACTATACAAAATCATACTGGAAAAGCTGTGAATCACTGTGTATACTGGGAAAGCAGGACTCACAGGCTTTCTGTGTAAATAAGGGGAGAATCAGGACACACGGGCATTTTCTGCACGTAGACAGAGGACACAAAATTCACTGGGGCCAATTCATTAAGAGAGGATTGCATTACGCCAGTCTTTCTGGAGTATGATCCTCCGAATTCATTAAAAGGCACACCCCATTTAGTGAATTACCGCATCTTCTGAGTGGCGTGCACCACTCCAGAAATGCTACTCTAATCAGGAAAAGGAGTAGCATTTCTGGCCTACAAAACGCCAACACTTTTAATGAGTTGGATGGTCACATCCAGTCATGGCTTCTCCTCGGATCTGCCCATTTTGGCCATTCTAACTGGTGGGAAAACAGCAAACTCACAAAATTATACAACATAGATGAATGGCCCCCATTCATTTAAAAAGTTAATATTTTACACAAAAATACTGAAAGAAATACTATATATCCTTGAGATCAGTGGTTCTCTCTCAGTCCTATACTGTCCTTCAATTGGAGGTCTGACAAATCCAGTTAAAAGGGGGGACAGAAAAAAAGAACGATAATTAGAAAAAGAAAAAAATAAAGAAAGAGAAATCATTATGAATAAATTCCTAAATACCTTATAGTTTTTACCTTCATATCCCTGCTAAATCTAATATTAGATCAGATAGATCGGGTGGGCAGCAGTGTGAGCAGCCTCTTCTTACTTCAGCCCCCCGATATCTACAGATTTAGATCAGATATATTGGGTGAACAGTATGAGCAGTCTCTTCTTACCTTACCACTTCTGGTATCTCCAGTATCAGATCAGATAGAAATAGTGGAGAGCGGTGTGAACGTCCTCTTCTTACCTCAGCACTCTTGGTATCTCCAGTATTAGATTAGATAGGCAGGGTGGACAGCAGTGTGAGCAGCCTATTCTTACCTTAGCAGCCTACTATATACAGAGTTAAATCAGATAAATAGGGTGGGCAGCAGTGTGGGCAGCCTCTTCTTATCTCAGTACCCTGGTATATCAAAATTTAGGTCAAATACTTATGGTGGACAGCAGTGTGAGCAGCTTCTTCTTACCTCAGCACTTTTAGTATCACCAGTATTAGATCAGCTAGACATGGTGGACAGCAGTGTGAGCAGCCTCTTCTTACCTCAGTACTCCTGGTATATCCAGTATAAGATAACATAGAAAGGAAATACAGCAGTGTAAGCAGCCTCTTCTCACCCCTGCTATCTCCAATATTAGAACAGATAGACAGGAAGGACAAGAGTGTCAGTGCCCTCATCTTACCTCAGCATTCCTGGTATCTCCAGTATTAGATCAGATACACAGGGTGGACCTTAGTGTGACCCTCTTCTTCTTACCTCAGAACTCTTGGTATCTCCAGTATTAGATGAGATAAACATGGTAGGCAGCAGTGTGAACAACCTCTTCTTACTTTAGCACTCTTGATACCTCCAGTATTAGATCAGATAGGGTGGATGGCAGTGTGACTGGCTTCTTAACTTAGAACCACTAGTACCTCCACTATTTGACCAGCCAGACAGGGTGGAAAGCAGTGTGAGCAGCCTTTTCTTATCTCAGAACTTCTGGTATCTCCAGTATTAAATCAGATAGGTGTTATCAAGAACATTCTAACTCTTAAAAAGTGTAGGCCAAGCGATTCATTAGTTGCAACCCCTTATTTTAAGAGCATATCAATAAAATACTGTTTTATAGATCAACAAAAATTGTCTGTGGGAGCTGGATATTCTTTTTTACAATTATCATTACATCAGATAGACAGGGTGGACAGCAGTGTGAGCAGCCTCTCCTTACCTTACCACCTCTGGTATCTTCAGTCTTAGATCAGATAGAATGAACAGTAGTGTAAGCAGCCTCTTCTTACCTCAGCACCCACAGTATCTCCAGCGTTAGATAGACAGTGTGGATAGCAGTGTAAGCCTCTGCTTACCTCAGCACATCTGGTGTCTCCAGTATAGATCAGATAGAATGGACAGCAGTTTAAGCAACCTCTTACCTCAGCACCCATAGTATATCCAGTGTTAGATCAGATAGACAGCATGGGCAACAGTATGAGCAGCTTCTTCGTTCTTTAGCACCCTGGTATCTCTAGCATTACTTCAGACAAGGTGGACAAAAGTGTGAGCAGTCTCTTCTTACCTCAGCACCCACAGTATTTCCAGCATTAGATAGACAGTGTGGATAGCAGTGTTAGCAGCCTCTTCTTACCTCAGCACCTCTGGTGTCTCCAGTATTAGATCAGATAGAAGGGACAGCAGTTTAAGCAACCTCTTATTACCTCAGCACCCAGAGTATATCCAGTATTAGACAGCATGGGCAACAGTATGAGCAGCCTCTTCTTACCTCAGCACCCCGGCATCTCCAGCATCAGATAGGGTGAACAAAAGTGTGAGCAGCCTCTTCTTAGCTCAGCACCCACAGTATCTCAAGCATTAGATAGGCAGTGTGGATAGCAGTGCAAGGAGCCTCCTCTTACCTCAGCACATCTGGTGTCTCCAGTATTAGATCAGATAGAATGGACAGCAGCTTAAGCAACCTCTTACCTCAACAGCCATAGTATATCCAGTATTAGATCAGATAGACAGCATGGACAAAAGTGTGAGCAGCCTCTTCTTACCTCAGCACCCACAGTATCTCCAGTATTAGATAGACATTGTGGATAGCAGTGTAAGCAGTCTCTTCTTACCTCAGCACTTCTGGTGTCTCCAGTATTCGATCAGATAGAAGGGACAGCAGTTTAAGTAACCTCTTCTTACCTCAGCACCCATAGTGTATTCAGTATTAGATCAGACAGACAGTATTAGCAGTTTCTCCTTATCTCAACACCCCGGTATCTCCAGCATCACATCAGACAGTGGACAAAAGTGTGAGCAGCCTCTTCTTACGTCAGCACCCTGGTATCTCCAGAATTACATCAAACAGGGTGGACAAAAGTGTGAGCAGCCTCTTCTTACCTCAACACCCTGGTATCTCTAGTATTACATCACAATACAGTCATATGAAAAAGTTTGGGCACCCCTATTAATGTTAACCTTTTTTCTTTATAACAATTTGGGTTTTTGCAACAGCTATTTCAGTTTCATATATCTAATAACTGATGGACTCAGTAATATTTCTGGATTGAAATGAGGTTTATTGTACTAACAGAAAATTTGCAATCTGCATTTAAACAAAATTTAACTGGTGCAAAAGTATGGGCACCTCAACATAAAAGTGACATTAATATTTTGTAGATCCTCCTTTTGCAAAAATAACAGCCTCTAGTCGCTTCCTGTAGCTGTTAATGAGTTCCTGGATCCTGGATGAAGGTATATTTGACCTTTCCAGTTTACAAAAAATTCCAGTTCAGTTAAGTTTGATGGTCGCCGAGCATGGACAGCCGCTTCACATCATCCCACAGATGTTCAATGATTTTCAGGTCTGGGGACTGGGATGGCCATTCCAGAACAGTGTAATTGTTCCTCTGCATGAATGCCTGAGTAGATTTGGAGAGGTGTTTTGGATCATTGTCTTGCTGAAATATCCATCCCCTGCATAACTTCAACTTCGTCACTGATTCTTGCACATTATTGTCAAGAATCTGCTGATACTGAGTTGAATCCATGCGACCCTCAACTTTAACAAGATTCCCGGTGCCGGCATTGGCCACACAGCCCCAAAGCATGATGGAACCTCCACCAAATTTTACTGTGGGTAGCAAGTGCTTTTCTTGGAATGCCGTGTTTTTTTGCCTCCATGCATAACGCCTTTTTGTATGACCAAAAAACTCAATCTTTGTTTCATCGGCCCACAGGACCTTCTTCCAAAATGTAACTGGCTTGTCCAAATGTGCTTTTGCATACCTCAGGCGACTCTGTTTGTGGCATAAACGGCTTCTTTCGCATCACTCTCCCATACAGCTTCTCCTTGTGCAACGTGCGCTGTATTGTTGACTGATGCCCATTGACACCATCTGCAGCAAGATGATGCTGCAGGTCTTTGGAGGTAGTCTGTGGATTGTACTTGACTGTTCTCACCATTCTTCTTCTCTGCCTTTGTGATATTTTTCTTGGCCTGCCACTTCTGGGCGTAACAAGAACTGTACCTGTGTTCTTCCACTTCCTTACTATGTTCCTCACAGTGGAAACTGACAGTTTAAATCTCTGAGACAACTTTTTGTATCCTTCCCCTGAACAACTATGTTGAATAATCTTTGTTTTCAGTTCATTTGAGAGTTGTTTTGAGGAGCCCATGATGCCACTCTTCATAGAAGATTCCAATATGAGAACAACTTGCAAGTGGCCACCTTAAATACCTTTCCTCATGATTGGATACACCTGCCTATGAAGTTCAAAGCTCAATGAGGTTACAAAACCAATTTACTGCTTTAGTAAGTCAGTAAAAAGTAGTTAGGAGTGTTCAAATCAAGAAATTGATAAGGGTGCCCAGACTTATGCACCTGTCAAATTTAGTTTAAATGCAGATTGCACATTTTCTGTTAGTACAATAAACCTCATTTCAATCCAGAAATATTACTCAGTCCATCAGTTATTAGATATATGAAACTGAAATAACTGCTGCAAAAACCCAAATTGTTATAAAGAAAAAAGGTTAACATTAATAGGGGTGCCCAAACTTTTCCATATAACTGTATATACTGAAAGCACATGGAGAGGTGTGACTTCCTACTTCACGTGTCCTTTTAATATTCTAGGAAAGACTTATATCATGTAACAAGATGGTGACCATTATAATGTACTATAATGATTAGTTCCATAGTGAAAATGAGAGTGATTTACTAATTAAAGTTATTTAGAAATTTATTCATAATGACATTTTTATATATTTATGTATTACAGGAGAACCCCTTAAAAAAAGAAAGAGACCTTGTAATATTACCTGAGCAATAACATCAACAGACTAGAGTCAACTTTGTTGAGAGACGTCACAAATTGGACATAGAATTGCACAGTTTCAGCTGCTGACAAATAGAGACTATGCCCCTCCTGCAATAATTTTTATTACTCCAGCGCAACTAAGTTTTGAAAAAAATGAAGCAACTTAAAAATCTATAATTTATATATACTGAGTATATATATGTATATATATATATATATATTTATAATTTTATATATATATATATTTATATATAAATATTTATAATTTTATATATATATATATATATATATATATATATATATATATATATATATATATATATATATATATATTGTAAATAAGACATGAACCTTATTTACCAAACATATTCATTAAAGTTGCTTCATTTTGTACTTTAGAAGCATTGGTGCAGAGGTGGACATTTCCTTTAAGTAGACTGTTTTGGCCACGTCAGATCCTATGAGGTCACCACATTCAGAACATACTATGTTGTGTTGGTGATTTTATAAATATTTGGTCATCAAGACCATAGTCCTGCAATGTTATAGTAGCTCTTTGCGACATTCTTCATACCTTTAGACCATCCTCAGATGCTGACATCTGTCCACTCACAGGATAGCCTCTTCTCCGCAGAATTTTTGGAACCTGCCGTTGTCAAAAAATGCAAAATTAATATATTTTCAACCTAAAATAGTGCTAGGAATAAGTTTAAATAAATCTTTATTTTTATATAGCGCTGACATATTCCACAGCGCTTTACATACATCAGGAACACTGTCCCCATTGGGGCTCACAATCTAAATTCCCTATCTGTATGTCTTTAGAGTGTGGGAGGAAACCGGAGTGCCCAGAGGAAGCCCACGCAAACACGGGGCGAACATACAAACTCCTTACAGATGTGTTTCTTGATGGGATTTGAACCCAGAACCCCAGCGCTGCAAGGCTGCAGTGCTAACCACTGAGCCACCGTGCCGCCCTTAATGGGAGATGTAAATACTGTATTTTTGTATAGTCAGTGCTCCCTACTAGGGGTGAGTGGACCTGTGGATGTTTGGGTTTGCCAGGTTCAAGAGGACTTTAGTTAAAAGTTTGACCCCGGACTCTGATCCGCATATAAGTCAATTGGTATCCGAACTTTGGTATAGTAAGGGTTAGGGGGCTGCAAAAGGAGGCAAAACAAGGGTAAGAAAAGAATAATTGCCCTGCAAACAAATGTCAATAGGAATAAATAAAACAAAAATGACATGGAATCCCCCCTATTTTTGATAACCACCCAATGTAAAACAGCTGACATAAAACCCAGGGGTTACTAATGAAGACACGTCTATCAGACATCCTCATTTCTAACCCGGCAAGTATACAGTTAAAAAACAAAAATAGTTTATTTGAATAAAGTGTCCCCCACGCTCCCTCTTTCACCAATTTATTAATTTTAAAAAATCCTTGAAGTTCTGACATAATCTAATAGTGTAATGTCCTACAACGTTCATTGAATCATATGGAGCCTCGTTCTGAGAACGATGCTCCATAGGTCACTGCCAGTTAGCGGCAGGTAAACTTGTGAGAAATTCCAAGCCTGCCACTGACCGGGAATGACCTATGGAACCTCGTTCTCAGAATGTTCTCAGGACGAGACTCCATAGGAATCGATGGATGTCGAGGGATATTACACCAATGGATTACGTTGGAATGTCAAGGATTTTTTTCATTAATTGGTGAACGAGGGAGTGTGGGGGAGTCTTTATTCAAATAAACTATCTTTTCCAGTGTGTGCTTTTTTTAACTGTACACTTACCTGGTTAGTAATGGAGGTGTTTGATAGACGCCTTTTCATTACTAACCCCTGGGCTTCATGCCAGTTATTAAATAACAGCTGACATCAACCCCAAGAGCAGGACAAAGCGCCATAATTGGCACATCTAATGTAATGCATCAATTCTGGGGCGGTTGCGGGCTGCTATTTTTAGGCTGGGAAGTGCCAAATAACCACTGGCCTTCCCAGCATAATAATCATTTAAAAAATTGTGTGTGATCCCCTCTATGTTTGATAACTAGCCAAGGTAGCAGATAACTAGAAGCCATATTACAGTGTGGGGAGATAACGGAGGTCATATCACAGTGTGGGGAGATACACTGGAGGCTGTATTACAGTGTGGATGATATACTGGGGGCCATATTACAGTGTAGGTGGGGATACTGGGGCCTTGATACAGTGTGAGGGAAATGCTGGGGGCCATCATAGATTGTGAGTAGGGCCACTGAGTTCCATCATATAGTGGGGTGCTACTGGAGGCAGTCATACAGTGGGGGATACTGGGAGCTGTCTTATAGTGGGAGGGGCCACTATGATGGGGCCCATCATGCTGTGTATAGACAGCTGTGTATATATGGTCTGTGGAAGCTGTGGGGGGCTTCATGGCATCATACTGTGTAGAGGGGAATTATACAGGAGACATTATTAAATTAAGGAGCATTATTGTTATAGGGGCACTTAGTCGATTGTCATTGCGAAATGGGCACACTAGGTGCATTATTACTTTCTAAGGGGTCAAAATGTAGGCACTATTTTCAATGGCAGTTTTACAGGGAATTTACATTTTCTAGGGGGCAATTTAACCATGCAGAGGACACAAAGAAGACATCTTACTTTGTAAGAGGCACAGTGGTGGACATCATGTGAGGCACTAAGAGGATCAGTAATAGGGACACATATGGCAGCAACGGCCCAGCATTGGGCTATCAGTAAGTTTAGAAGTATTTGTAGACTAGGAACTGATGAGGACGGTACTGGAAATGTGAGAAGGCAAATATGTCTTATTTGTAATCTCTGCAGACAAGTTATGTTGGCCTAGTCCAGATGGAAAAGATGGAAAAAGTGAATGGCTCCATCAGAAAGGACGTCACGATGAGAAAAACTGACGTCCGAATGAACCCAAACATCTAGGAAGTTCTCAAAGTGAGTTATCGAGAGGCCTTCTACCATGGGCACCAATGCTTTCTTTTGCCCTTGACTCTCTATACTCGTATGGGTCATATCTCACCTTGCTTGGGAGCAGAACTTTTTGATTCACATGCGTCTTGTGTTGATTTTGTGCTTTGTGACGACTCTTCTTCAGTCGTAAAGTCTGAATTCAGTGGCAGTTCCTCTGGTACTCCTGTCATCTTGACACAAGAGTGAGCACAAGCCATTCCTTGTTGTCCATTTGTCTGTGAATAGACATTGTTGACCCTCGCTTTCCCTCCTTCTTCCTGTCCACTATACACTTTATATCGGATCATTAAAATAATGATAAAAACTAGCACGGAAGCCACAATGATTCCACCAATGATGATGATCATGGTGCCTCCAAGAAACTGGGTGTGGAGTGGTTGACACTGTCCATTATCCTCTTTAGTATTGAACTGGGCACATCCTACAACCCGCGTGGCAGTGAGTGCAGTCATCCCATCATCGTAGACAGCCAGGACACATAGGTCATACTCCCTACCAGGAGCCAAGTCATTGATCAAGAAACTTCGGTTGCTTGGAGGTATCATCCTATATCAAAAGAAAAAAAAAATAATTGTGAAGAAACAAGAAAAAAAAGAGGACAAGAAACTGTATAAATATACATTGAGTGCCTTCGATATAAATATTATAACTTTGTACAATTTAGCATCAATTTTGGGTCTATGGTCCCCTGTCCACCAGAGTAGAGGACCTACGTTACCGTTGTTGTCTTTCTCCGATATTTTATTGTCTTGTTGATTTAATTGCTGACAATACAGAAGACTTTGTACAACTTTTGTGAGTTCTTAATTATTTATAGTCCTACTTATTATTTTATTAACATGGATTTATTTGTCGGCTTGGTTACTTCTTCTCCTTGAGGAGGTTCCTTGATTTACCGGCATTTTCGTTGTCTTCGTGTAATTTATGCAACGTTCTTTCCCATCTTCACTGTGATTATGGATTTCACGTTTCGGTTATGCTGAGTTTTATGTGTTTTATGCCGTTGTGTAAGATTGTTTGTCGGTAATATTAACCAATTTTTCAAATTGCCTTGTTTTGGTGTGATGAGAAAGAAAAATGTCTGACATTAGCGTCGATGGAGGGGTGGGGGGGATTTACAAGTACCGGGTTCACAGGCTTCAATTATACAATTGCAATATCATTGTTTTGTTTGCCCTTTCTTCCTGTGATTGCCCCGTTTTAGGTTTCTAAGAATACCAGTGTTGACTCTACTAATTTCGGGCACATGGCCACCATGAGACAAAAGTCAATTGACGAATGTTCCAAAAGTAAATTTTTCTTACCAGATCAAACGATGTGTCATGTCTACATTGGTATATAAGCTGCTTATGTTCTAGGCTAGGGGGAGGTTTCATGAAGACAACCCCATCTAAGAGTCGTAAAAGAAAGCCAATCTTTAGTAACAGCTTCTGTTCTGGTGGACTCGAAATGTCCTTGTATCACAAGGGTGGTAATGTATCTAGATGGTTGACATGAAATATGCCATGAGGGACTATGGGGATAGCTGGAAACTGGGGCCCCTAAGCTGACTCTCAGACTAGGGGGACCTGTGCTATCCCTATTCTCAGAGATACCCTTAATTGTTGGGATGTCTGCGTCTCCTTCCTGGCCCTGCTCCTAATCAACCCTAATCTTATACGACTTAACACTCCACCAGGGGAGCCGGACAGGAGTGTGATTCAATCCATAGAAATAGACAAACAGGGGAAAGCAAAACCCTGTCACACAGCACACACAGCGGTATAAGACCATAAGAGATAAGAAGGAAAAGATGAGCAGGGTGGAAACAACAAGACGATGGGTAACCACAACAACACCAAGCACAGGCTACTCTCTTTCCAGCAAATCTGGGACACCAAAGCACACAGACCAACACAGCAGACACTATAGTCAGCGTGGGTAGAAGATCTCCTCCAACCTAAGTATGAGAGAAGCAGATGTGTTAGGCTTCTTTATAATATGTGATCCCAGAAGCCTAACAAGCAGTCTAGCAGAGGTAAGACTGCGCACATAGCTGGTTGATGCCTGTGTAGAAAAGAAACACCAGAGATACCATCGGGCGGAGTGTCAGAATCTGCAATGTGAATGGTGTTTGATGCTGCCATGACATTGGGCGAATTTTGTATAAAACTCCATGTGAGATAACACTACATTTTCCACACTTGCCAACTCTTTGGAAGGCTCTCATAAAAAAGGTATATATCCCAGACTGCCAAGAATTGTAGTGACCTAATTAAACAATTAAGCCTCCTTTATTCCGACTCGTAATACCTCTCCATCTGCCAATCCTATGCTGAAATACACGAATCAGAGAACATGTTGAGGGTCAAGTGGCAATGGCTGAAGCATTAAGATCCCAAACTTACTTTATTAACATAGTAAACTTTATAAACCTCTCTCAGTACATACACATGGATACAACTATCATTCTCCTTGAGTATGGGAAACCACCACCAACAATGTCATGACTATCAAAAATTCAACCATGCCAATTTAAAATACCCTTTTCATGTACCCTAAATCCAAGGTGGGTGGGTGGGTGTCTCTCCCACACCGCTAGCTGTGTGCAGGTTCCAGATACAGTAGAGTGGGACAGTTGCCAAAGGCAGAATGGAAGAGACAGAGGTGAAGGGGAAGTGACAGACGCGGGAAGAGGATGGTTGGGAAGCCGGTCTAGAACAGGGTTAAAGTGTGAGAAGATGTGGCATTGGTGCTAGGGTGAGTCAGGAGGCAACCTCAAGAAGTACGGAGCCTATGGCTCATCCTGGCGGGGTTAGAAAGTCATCTGGTTAAAGAGCTGCCAGGGCCCAGAGTCAGGTGGAAGGAAACACACACCCCGAAGCTTGAGGACCAAATTCAAGCTAGTGCAAGGGGACATGTCAAGAGGTAGTACCCTACACACTGAGAAGAATGAAGCAAAGGAAGGCCATGTCTGTCATAACAGCATGAAGAATAAAGTGAACAGTCTAGTTGGCTTAGTGAGCTTTGGTGTTGGGTGTGTTACTGACTGTCTACGACAATGGAGCGGAGGACACTGGCCTGAAGAAACCGGTAAGTGTCATGCACCCCACCCGAGGTCCCATCCACACGCAGTGGCTCCTTAGCGAAGGAGTGCGGCGCCCGAGCATCCCAGGGCCAGCACCTTCCTTCAAGAGAAGAAAAAAACACAAAGACAGTTTATGTGATTCTTTTTTATATTGCCAACTCCTACAAGCTAAAATTTGCAAGAAAACAACGAGTTTCCCTACCTCAAGCTTACCTTTTGACCTCGAGTCTAGCTTAATCTACTCGTCCCTTTTTCCTATAGGCTTCAAAGTAATCTACTAGATGTTTCTTGACACCGGGATGCCTTCTCATCAGATGAAGCCTCAGTGTCCAAAATTTCATTTAGGTTTGCAAAATTGCATGTGGAAAGAAGTGTGTTTTGAGAGCCAGAGCCTTCAAAAATTCTGGAGGCACATCACTACTAGAAAGTTATTCATAAAGGTTTGTCAATTATGGCTGGATGGTTGCTGCTTCCGGAAAGAGAGTACGTGCCGAGGCTGCATATTGTAAGGAGTTGTCTCTGATGAGATAACCTCTTTAATGCACAAGGGATCTAATCGCTCTCAGATGAACGTTGTTCAATAAACTAATACCGCTCATGGAATGATGGATCAAGCTATCGAGTTAGCATTGCTTCTATGCAATATAAAGGTCATGTGGTTACACGCAATTTTCTAAATATAGTTTATGCATAAGTTTCAGGAGTCAAACTAGGTCACTCCTTTTACGGTTCACCCTCCTCTTATACATAAAATGCCATTAAGCAAAGTAGAGAATCAACGGCACATACCATCCGATTTCCAGAAAAACAGATTCTTTTATTGGTTCCGAAGGTGCATATAAAAGGCAAGAGGAGAGATGGGTGCAGGTCTCCTTAGGACGACGGCCGTTTCGTGCTATACAGCACTTTTACGGGTCCACCGTGTACAGCACGAAACGGCCGTCGTCCTAAGGAGACCCGCACCCAGCTCTCCTCTTGCCTTTTATATGCACCTTTGGAACCAATAAAAGAAACTGTTTTTCTGGAAATCGGATGGTATGTGCCGTTGATGCTCTACTTTCCTTGATGATATAATGAGACTTTGATTCTTATTTCAACGTGCACCCACGACCAGTGCTACATGAGAAAATAACCTGATCTGACCTCCTCCATTCTGGCATTAATTTGGGGCGCAGTATGGTGGTGCGAGACCTTTTCTTCTTATTGTGCTTGAATTATACATAAAATGCGCAAATCAGATTTTAATTGCACGTCATCTTGGAGGTTACCTGTCACACGGACAGTTTTATAAACTTCGCAACTGTCATGGCGGCGGCGGGATCTGTTCAGACAAATCATTCTGACGCTCTGCTGGTTAACTTCTCTGGTACCTGTGATCAACGCAGGCAGACTTGGCCATCGACCTGCAGAGTGGTAATTCATCGGCAGGCTAGCACGGGTTAATCTCTGCTAGTCTGCTTATTAGTCTTCTTTAATCACAAGTTGTTGAGAAGCCAACTACATCTGTTCTCCTCTTATATATGCTGACTAGATCCTTCCTTCTATGCCATCTATAGTTTATCTTTACTGGACTGGTAAGGTATTCTGTTGATTGTGGTACTTGTTGCTGATGGCAGCTGTGGAGTTAACCCTTGTTGCCTTTTGTTGCTACCTTCCTGCTCTTGCTTTTTTCCTGAATCTCTTATTGTCTACTCCTGTGTGTGTGCAGTGTGTCAGAGTTTTGGTTTTCCCCTGTCTTTATCTGTCTTTGCATCGCACTGATGCCCCTTCCTTCCCTGGTGAGGGAGGGAATCGGATTAGATCTGGTCAGCAGCATAGCTAGGCATGGGACTCGTTAACCCTTGTTATCTTTTTTGTTGCTACCTTCCTGCTCTTGCTTTTTCCTTAGTCTATTACTGTTTGTTTCTGTGAGTGTGCAGTGTGTCTGAGTTTTGGTTTTTCCCTGTCTGTCTTAATCTGTGTTGCCATCACACTCCTGCCCCTTCCTTCCCTGGGAGGGGAGGAAACATATTAGATCTGGTCAGGAAAATAGCCAGGCATGGGACTCAGGCATCTCCACCATTAGGAGTAACCTGGAAGTTAGGGATAGCCTTAGGTCCCCTAGCGTGAGTCCCTGTCTTTCATTATCCTAAAGTCAAATTGTTACATTACCATTATACACACAAGACAGATCATTAATAAGATCTAATCGATTAAGTTACTCATCCCTTAAGACAGAATCAAGGTATTGGCTCCAAGTCCCTTCCAAGTTGTGAGTTGTCTTCTGCTGGACATTTGGGTCCCATTACTGCCGAAATCTCACCCCGACCTCTTTATCAGAGGAAACCACAATGAATATTATTCCCTTTTATTTATATCGTAATTATAATCATCTGTCCCCATATATTCCATTTATTATAATCACAGCCATCTTAAATCTCATTAAATAAAAATTACGGTTATTTGCTAATCACTGTCAAACTCAGGCAAACACAAGACAATACGATAATGACACACAAAGCTCGGGAAAGAAAAAATGAGCTCTCTTGTAAATCAAGAGAATTTTGATATAAATAGAAAGCCATTACGAGAGAAAAGATCCCATTTTATAGGAAGCTTCAGGATCTGAATCAATTAAGAGTAAATAATCAACGCCATAACTAGAAAAATGTCTACTCCAGGCACAGAGTTTTATAATTAGCCCCCCTCCCCTAATCTGATGTTATATTTTAGGCCATAAAACAGCTACAAAAGAATTAATAGCATTGTATAGGCACGTTCTATGGCTTTGCAGCTGGTCGTATTTCACTATTTATTTGCTTAAAGTTAAAAAGGGACAGAAAACTGGCTGCAAAGAGTGTTCCTATCTCTTTGGAGGACGCAGATTGTCAATGCATTAGATATATAGCCCATTGATTTTACCAGGCATCCTGTAATGCTTCATTTTCCCTGTAGGGGTGCTGCAAAGAAATTGAATACTTGTCTCTAGGTTTTTCCTTTTGAGCACTGGGATTTGGGCAATCAATTAATTTTCAGAAAATTCCTGTACAAATAAGGGATTTTCCAAAAGGGTACACCACCAGAGTACGTGACAAAATTCCAAATTTTGCAGGGACAGTCTAACCCTAGGAACGAGGAAGTACAAAGGGAATGGCGAAAGAGAAGGAAAGGGAAACCCTGTGTCTAGGGAAGGGGGAGATGGTGACCCCTGACCAAACCTATTGCTGGTCCCTGGGGTCCTTCACCACCCTAGATAGGTTCCACACTTATGCGCCGAACAGGATACCTGACCCTGGCTGACCCTTAAATAGGCTCTACATAGGGAACGGATGGGATGAGCACTTAGTCAACCCCACTAACCTCTAGTAGAGCACACAGTGAACACATACATTAAGAAGTAAACAAAAAACTGATCTCCAGATGACTCAAAGAGAGGAACTGCAACAACAACAAGGTTTCTCCAGATGAGTACAAGCTGACTGCTTGCACTGAAGACTTGTTAAGACCTATCACCAACAAAGAGTAAAGGCCCCGTCATACGCAGCGATATCGCTAGCGAGCGTACCCACCACCGTCATTTGTGCGTCACGGGCAAATTGCTGCTCGTGGCGCACAATATCGTTCGGAGCCGTCACACGGACTTACCTGCCTACCGATGTCGCTGTGGCCGGCGAACCGCCTCCTTTCTAAGGAGGCAGTTTGTGCGGCGTCACAGCAGTGTCACTAAGCAGCCGCCCAATAGAAGCGGAGGGGCGGAGATGAGCGGCTGTGACATCCCGCCCACCTCCTTCCTGCCTCATTGCCGGCGGCTGCAGGTAAGCTGTAGTTCATCGTTCCCGAGGTGTCACACGTAGCGATATGTGCTGCCTCGGGAACAACGAACAACCTGCGTCCTCAACAATCAACGATTTTTTGAAAATGAACCACGTCTCAACGATGGATGATTTGGTGAGTATTTTCCATCGTTAACGGTCGCTCGTTGGTGTCACACGCAGCGACGTCGCTAACGATGCTGGATGTGCGTCACGGAATCCGTGACCCCGGCAAAATATTGTTAGATACGTCGTTGCATGTAACGAGGCCTTTAGGGAGAATGAGGGTATTTAAAGACACAAAGGGAAGTACTGAAAGTTAATAGCTGTGAAGGTGAGGAAATCTGCAGGGTCCTAAAGAGAAAGGGATAAATGAAAGGGTGAAATAATGATCTTTAGCGCAACGCAAAAAATCATTGTCCTTGGCGGTGCATCAACCTGTGTAAACAGGACTCATAATGCCAAAAACTATGGCCGCCTATGTACACTGACCGATGTAGTATAGATTGCATCTTTACTTTGGTCTACCCGTGTAAACAGGTATCTGAACGACAGCCAATCGGTAAAAATTTACCAAACGCCGGTCATATTGCCCCAACGGTCGGTCATTGTAAATGGATGCTTAGTTCCCTACGGATATGAAGAGCAGATCTGAATATAATTATCACTTCTGCTGATATTAATAAGTTGGTCGTCCATTTTTTGTATCTATCCTGTGTAAATAGATAGACCCTTTAAGAATAAGCCACAGTGGGCATGGGTCTTGACTATCTGCTATGGATTGGTCACCCGTGGTGGTGAAAACCCATATAATCTTAACCAGAACCTGATTTATCAAAATAATTTAGAAGTAAATCTGGTCTCTGTTGCCAATAGCAACCAATCACAGCCCAGCTTCCATTTTTGAAACTGCTCTGATAAAATGAAAGCTGTGCTGTGATTGGTTGCTATTGGAAACAATGACAAGCCTTCTTCTAGGCCGTAATCTTCCTCATATTGGTTGTATACATATCAGTCATGAGGCGTGTGAGAGCGGACGTGGCTTCATTTATCACGCCACCTCGCTCCATTATGTTAAATTCTACATCTTTTCTGCCATTTTGCGTGAGCTGTAAAATTCATGCATCTTCCCGCTTTATTGATAAATGTCTCTCGGCGTGATTTTACACCTCATTAATTCATATGTTGTTCAATTGATTCCATTTCTGCCGAGCGAGTGAAAAAGTCAAACTTCTATAATCGAAAAAACTGAAAAAACTGACCTTTAGGAAAATAATAACGAAAAAACTTCCAGGACAATTGTATTTCAAGAAGCGAATGTATTAATATCCTATTAATAAATGAATTTGTTTATAAAGGCCAAGATGACGGGAGAGGTTTCTTTTTCATAGGAGAGAATTATAGGTGAATAATTCCATATCATACATATTAAGGAGCAAGCCGTGATAATTTATTACAGTAATTAACTCCCTGCCTCTGCGAGTAATGAAAACGCAGGGTCCCATCGTTCAGTGACCTTCAGATCCCAAGTCTATTGCATGCCCTATAACGTGTTTTATCCAGGAATCCACATATTACAGATATTCAAATAAGACCCGAGGAAAAAAGATAAGATACGAAAACTAGTGATGAGTGAGCACTACCATGCTCGGGTGATCAGTACTCGTAACTAGTGATGAGCGGGCACTACCATGCTCGGGTGATCAGTACTCGTAACTAGTGATGAGCGGGCACTATCATGCTCAGGTGCTCAGTACTTGTAACTAGTGATGAGCGGGCACTATCATGCTCGGGTGCTCAGTACTTGTAACTAGTGATGAGCGGGCACTATCATGCTCGGGTGCTCAGTACTTGTAACTAGTGATGAGCGGGCACTACCATGCTCGGGTGCTCAGTACTCGTAACTAGTGATGAGCGGGCACTATCATGCTCAGGTGCTCAGTACTTGTAACTAGTGATGAGCGGGCACTACCATGCTCGGGTGCTCAGTACTCGTAACTAGTGATGAGTGGGAACTACCATGCTCAGGTGCTCAGTACTTGTAACTAGTGATGAGTGGGCACTACCATGCTCGGGTGCTCGGTACTCGTAACTAGTGATGAGCGGGCACTACCATGCTTGGGTGCTCGGTACTCGTAACTAGTGATGAGTGGGCACTACCATGCTCGGGTGCTCAGTACTCGTAACTAGTGATGAGTGGGCACTACCATGCTCGGGTGTTCAGTACTCGTAACTAGTGATGAGTGGGCACTACCATGCTCGGGTGCTCAGTACTCGTAACTAGTGATGAGTGGGCACTACCATGCTCAGGTGCTCAGTGCTCGTAACTAGTGATGAGCGGGCACTACCATGCTCGGGTGCTCAGTACTCGTAACTAGTGATGAGGTGGCACTACCATGCTCGGGTGCTCAGTACTCGTAACTAGTGATGAGTGGGCACTACCATGCTCAGGTGCTCAGTATTCATAACGAGTGATGAGCGGGCACTACCATGTTCGGGTGCTCGGTTCTCGTAACTAGTGATGAGCGAGCACTACTATGCTCAGGTGCTCAGTATTCATAACGAGTGATGAGCGGGCATAACCATGTTCGGGTGCTCGGTACTCGTAACTAGTGATGAGCGAGCACTACCATGCTCAAGTGCTCGGTACTCATAACTAGTGATGAGTGAGCAAGTGACGAATGAGCACTACCATGCTCAAGTGCTCGGTACTCATAACTAGTGATGAGTGAGCAAGTGACGAGTGAGCACTACCATGCTCGAGTACTCATAACGAGTGATGAGCGGGCATTGCCATGTTCGGGTGCTCAGTACTCGTAACTAGTGATGAGTGGGCACTAACATGCTCAGGTGCTCAGTACTCGTAACTAGTGATGAGCGAGCACTACCATGCTCAAGTGCTCGGTACTCATAACTAGTGATGAGTGAGCAAATGACGAGTGAGCACTACCATGCTCGAGTGCTCGGTACTCGTAACTAGTTATGAGTGAGCACTACCATGCTCAGGTACTTGTAACTAGTGATGAGTGAGCACTCACATGCTCGGGTGGTGAGTACTCGTAACTAGGGATGAGTGAGCACTACCATGCTCAGGTGCACAGTACTTGTAACTAGTGATGAGTGAGCACTACCATGCTTGGGTACTTGGTAATCGTAACTAGTAATGAGCGGGCACTACCATGCTCGGGTGTTCAGTACTTGTAACTAGTGATGAGCGGGCACTACCATGCTTGGGTGCTCGACACTCTTAACTAGTGATGAGCGAGCACTACCATGCTTGGGTGCTTGGTAGTCCTAACTAGTGATGAGTGAGCACTACCGTGCTTGGGTACTTGGTAGTCCTAACTAGTGATGAGCGGGCACTGCTATGCCGGGTACTCGGTACTCGTAAAGAGCAGGTTGGACGGGCTCAATTTTTGTACTGAGTATAAGAAACTCAGTGGAAACCCATGAATCTTCTTTTGATTAGCTGGTGTGGCACGATATTGTGGCGCCCCTGAGGCTTCCGTCGCCACAGAGATATTGCACCTCAGCCAGAGGTGTGATGTCCCATCCTGGGTAAGAATGGGGTCACATACTGGTCCACAGACTAAACTTGCACACACCAATTGGTAGGCATACACTGGGTCAGGGATAGTGGCAGCCACCCCCATAGATGCATTCATGGGGCCGTAAGTCCCATTTCTGGTCCCAATAGTGTGGGTGGGGCCTAGTCAGTGGGTTTGTGGGAGGAGTGAGAAAGTGTGAGTAGACAAGGAAACCAGGAAGTTCAAGTTGAGACAGTCTGTGAGAGGGAGGAGGAGAGGGAGGTAGTTACCTCAGGAGAGTGAAGGAGAAAAGTCTGAGGAGAAAGTGACAGAAGGAGGTTCCTGGTGGAGATCCTGGGGTCTAGTTAGGCCCAGGTGACACCTAAAGAAAGAAAGGATCCCCGAGCCACGGAAGGGCATATTGGCTCATGGCCTGTTCCACTGAAAGATCGGGTGGAGGGATCTGGCTGCATTCGGGGACGGTCCCCAGACTTAGGGAAGAAAGACATTTCCTCAAAAGTAACACCGAAGGCCTGGGGTGGTTGCAAGCGCCCAGGGCCACAACCCACCACAGATCCCCGGTGAAGGGGACAAGATACAACTGCGGGTAGCCCCCTTTGTTCAGGCCCTGCGGTGGAGGCCGAGACTAGCACAGCTACAACGGTCAAGGCTAGGAAGTCAGTCAGGAAAGAGACACAGGAGGGGTGCACCGGTATTGACCTCTGAACTACCCGGAATCGGCGGAGGCACCTGACAGTGGATCCCAGCATACTGTGGGCAACCGGACAGCTGCCGAATTGAGACTAAACTGTGAGTAAATATCTTAACTGCAAGTCCTGTGTCGTCTGCTTTATCCTGCACTGCGTCCACAAACACCATAGACTTTACCAAGCACCAAAGGTAGCCCCGGGGTACCCGCTCTACCTGTGAAGAGCAAGAAACACCTCAGCTGCCATAACATCAGCCCCAGAGGTCCCTTCCAGCAGCTGCGGCTCCATAGCTGCAAATTACCACAGGAGGCGTCACAAATCTTATATAAACTGTAACACTATCTTCACCCCCACAGCCGCCACATTAACTGACTCCACCAGGGTCACGGAGTCGGGCCCTGCCACCGCTGACTATCCAGGACTAGTCCGGCCTGACACCGGGTCACCCAAAGCACTGGGGTGGGCAAGTCAATATCACATGTCTATCACCCTGCAATGATGACATCATAAAAGTGATGTGGATGCTGTTAGGTAAGGGGCAGCTCTCTCACGGCTCCTGTCCAGCGGGCACAGATTATTGCCATTGCTGATGGACCGGGTCGTGCAAATTGATTCACACCAACTAAGTTACATTACTTGGTTATAACTTGCACAGACCAATGAAATCCTGGTTGCCATGTCCTCTAGAAAACTTCACACTCCCCCCGATGGTTCCAAGCCTCCTCAATTTATGGGTTTCTTTTAGCGCTATTCTTGTAGTCTGATGACTATTTCCAGCCAGGTTCTTCTTGAGCCCGTTAGGGAATCTCACGTCTCCAGTGACTTTCCCCCTTAAGCCTCTTATTCCTTTATATAGCTATGCAATGCTAACACACAATAGTGCCGCAGGGTGCCAGCAGTTAGGGCCAACATTAGATATGAACAGACACGTGCATTAGCCTAGAGTTGTTCAGTGTATATGTACTAAGAACCTGATATCTTCCTGAACACAGTTATAACCAGGCTTCCCTTCCCCTGGGGCAATCATGTTACGTTTGATGACTATTCAGGCAATGGTAGATAAAAATGGTACTGTAGTGAAAAACTAGATGAATATTACATATTGTGCAGGGAGAAATGAAGGTACCTAGCGCAAAATTGGCCAACTCATGTGAGCCCATCAACCGCGGCAGGGTGACCTTTTTTGATGGGATCCTATCCTAATTTCATACCGGTCCTGGACTTTAAGTCTACAGATATATGGACAGATAGGATCCAGCACTAATTAAAAACATCCTGGGGCTGATGGGAGGAGAGCAAAGTCAGAATAGGAGAATGAAGGCTCTTATTAGTACCGGAAACTACCTGGCCATATAAGTCTAAAATTAGGATACGGTCCCATTTAAGAAAGATCACCTTGCCGAAGTTGATGGGCGCACATGAATTGGCCAATTTATGTGCTAAGTACCTTCATTTTTTAAAATATATTCCTATAGCATTAACGCAGTTTAAATTTCATATATTCTATAATGTGCAAGGAGAAATTGTGTGTTTTGTCTTTTCCAGTCATAAAGAAATATAAACCCAATTGTTGCAGGCTTTTTTTGGGTGGGCTTGCTGGCAGTTATAAGACAATCAGAAGTATTTCCATGTCTACTCCTTCCCCCCTCTCACATCACACAATCTCAGATGGAACCTGCAGCTGCATTCCCCTCCTCTGAATTGTATATCTTAATATCCTCGTGGACAGATCTTTTTTCCCATGCTGTGTATTTTGAGACAATTAGGTTAATTTCTATATCCCCTCCATCCCCCCTCTCACAGCACAGAATCTCAGGTGAAACCTGCAGCTGCATTCCCCTCCTCTGAATTCTGTATCTTAATGT
The DNA here is from genome assembly GCF_048569485.1 of Anomaloglossus baeobatrachus. NCBI lineage: Eukaryota > Metazoa > Chordata > Amphibia > Anura > Aromobatidae > Anomaloglossus > Anomaloglossus baeobatrachus. Next base: position 32,862,501 of record NC_134361.1, read on the forward strand.
CGAAGCGGAAAGGTCCTTTTTTTACATGCGGAATATTCAAAGAAAATCAGAAGAATTTCCAAATCCACTCCTTCCCCCCTCTCTCACGGAGTCTCAGGTTGAAGTCATTGCTGCATTCCCCTCCTCTGAGTTTTTTATCTTAATGTCCAAGTGGACAAGTCCTTTTTCATATGCTGTGTATTCTGGGAAAAGCAGAAAAATTTTCATATCCACTCCTTCCCCCCCTCTCACAGCACACAATCTCAGATGGAACCTGATGCTGCATCGCCCTACTCTGAATTCTATATCTTAATATCCAAGTGGAAAGATCTTTTTTCACATGCTATGTATTTTGAGACAATCAAAAGAATTTCCATATCGTCTCCTTCCCCCCCCTCTCACAGCACACAGTCTCACGTGGAACCTGCAGCTTTATCACCCTCTTCTGAGTTTTTAATCACCTTTTTTCACATTCTTTGTATTTTGAGACGATCAGAAGAATTTCCATATCCACTCCTTCCCTCCTCTCACAGCACACAATCTCAGGTGGAACCTTTAGCTGCATCCCCCTCCTCTAAGTTTTTTATCTTAATGTCCAAGTGGATAGGTTCTTTTTCACATGCTGTGTATATTGAGATAATTAGGATAATTTCCATATCCCCTCCTTCCCCCCTCTCACAGCACACAGTCTCAGGTGGAACCTGCAGCTGCATACCCCTACTCTCAATTCTGTATCTTGATGTCTAGGTGGACAGGTTCTTTCTCACATGTTGTGTATTCTAAGAAAATCAGAAGAATTTCCATTTCCACTCCTTCCCCCCTCTCACAGCACACAGTCTCAGGTGGAACCTGTAGCTGCATCCCCCTCCTCCGAGTTGTTGGTTTTTTTTTTTAATGTCCAGGTGGACAGGTCCTTTTTTCACATGCTATGTACTTTGAGACAATCAGAAGAATTTGCATATCCTCTCCTTCCCCCCTCTCACAGCACACAGTCTCAGGTGGAACCTACACCTGCATAACCTCTTGAGTTTTTTAGCTTAATGTCCAAGTGGACAGGTCCTTTTTGACATGCTGTATATTCTGATGTGTTCTCATATCTACTCTTTCTCCTCTCTCAAAGCAACAGTCTCAGGTGAAAAGAAAGATAACCTGCAGCTGCATCCCCTTCCTCCATGTTTTTTCTTTTTCCATGTACATACGTTGTTTCTGGTGTGTTGTGTATTCAGAGACACTTCCGGTGACTTCCCATAGCTACACCTAGCCAGTGATGGCTGAGTTGCATATCCAGCCCATGTGGCTTATTGTATAAATCTGCGAGTGCTGTGGAAAAGATCAGCCCAGTGAGAAACCAAAAAAGTAAGAGATGTAGTGGGGTATTGTACAGAAGTGGGGTCTAAGGAAGCTAATATCCCGGTATCCAGAGGAATGCGCTGTGATGAATTTACTTGTATTCTGCACTATGGGGTGTATGGTGACTACCCCTTTAATTTTAGCATAGTCAGTCATGTGGTAATAAGGACACTCAGATCTGCGCATTAGCCTGAGCAAAGAATAACTTCTGCAAAGAACACAGTGTTGTCTCCTAGTTGTGAGCGGGAGAGATCAGGCTCGACGTTATCAGAAGCAGTCATCAGATATTACAAGGAGGGAACAAACACTTGTGTAATCCTTTTGCAGGAGCCATCTGTTCCTAAATAACCTCAAATGGCTTAAAATATTCTGCTTTTTTTTTTTTTTTTTGCGAAGCGGAAAAGTAGATTTCTTCCATTTCCTACCCTGCTGTAAAGGATTTGGAAAACGCTCTGCCTTTTATTTAGAGAAATCACCCAACGCTTTTGTTCACTGGTTTCGTCTCGTAATCCAGATCAGACTCATTCAGATGAATAGGAACGAGCTGCAAAAACAACCCAGAGACATCAGCGCCGCGGTTTCTAAAAATTATTTTTATAGTCTTACACGTTCCTGTAAACTTAGAGCTCTGATCCTAATATTTCCTCTCAATGGTCACAGGAGCAAACTAATCTTGTGTTAAATGGAAGCTATCATCGGAAAATGACGTATTGATTAAATCAGGGTTTTTTTATTAACTATATTGTTTTAAAAATGTCACTGGCTTTTAACTTGGTTATCACAATCTTTATTAAAAGGAAAAAATAGAAATCTTGCCATTTTTACACTGATTATTGGGGCTTTTTTTTAGACTATTAACTTCCTGCTGTTTAAGGAAACAACACATGTACATAGCCACAATGGTAAGACCCCTATCTATTGCACAAAATGTGTCAAATATGTCTGTGCAAAGGTTTTTGTGATGAGAGGGGAGGAGGTGAGCTGTGAAATCGCCTATTATGAATAGTGGATCTTTTGTTATCTACTGTATATAGAGGTGTTATCAGTCATTGTACAGGAGGGGGAGGAGGTGAGCTGTGACTTCACCTTTTGTGATTGCTGGATCCTGTCTTCCTCCCCACCATATGCTGATGTGCTGTCTCCCCGTCTGCTGTCTTCCTTGTGCAGTGTTTCTCCAAATATGCTGTCCTCCCCATGCTCTCTTACTTTGTGCGCTGTCTCTCCTCCTTTGTGCCGTCTCCCCCCTGTGTGCTGTCCCTCACTCCAGTGCACTCTCCCCTTGTATGCTGTCTCCCCCTGTGTGCTGTTCCCCACCCTTGTGTGCTCTTTCCTCCTGTGTGCTGTTCCCCACCCCTGTGTGCTGTTTTCCCTGTGCACTGTCCCCCACCCTTGTGCGCAGTCTCCCCCCTGTGCACTGTCCCCCACCCTTGTGCGCTGTCTCCCCCTTGTGTGCTGTCCCTCACCCCAGGCATCTCCCCTTGTGTGCTGTTTCCCGCTGTGTGCTGTTCCCCACCCCTGTGCCCTGTTTCCCTCTGTGCACTGTTCCCCACCCCTGTGAGTTTCCCCCTGTGCACTGTCCCCCACCCTTGTGCGCTGTCTTCCTCCTGTATACTGTCCCACTCTCTTGTGCGCTGTCTGCCACTCCTGTGCGCTGTTTCCCCCGCGCTCTGTTTTTCCTCGTGTGCTGTTGGCAGCAGAGCTGAGTTACTATACTGGATGGAGCCCGCCGGCCCTGAACCGGGGAGTCAACCATTTACCGGAGCACCAGAAACTGGGTACTCAGACCCTGTCCTAGCTTAGAAGCCACTGAGTTTAGGCAAATTCACTGATTGCAGTCTGGAGCCCTTTGACAACTACCGGGTGCACCACACCGTACCCGTTGCCGCCTGGGTGATGTAGCTGTGTTCCTGTTTCCGGACTGGGGAAAAGGGGTGCTGCCCGTTTCTTAGGGGCAGCATCAAGGCTATGTTGTTTGGGTGGAAAAGGCGGAAGGACATGAACCCGTTCCGTTAATAAAGTTATGTAACGTTAAAGTAAAATGCCTCCCGTTATGGGAAGACCTTCAGTGACCTTGTGGTTGTAACAATGTTATTATAATTGTAAATGTTTCCCATTTTTTCCAGTTAAAAGAAAACAAAAATAAACCGGAGTTGGTCGGGCAGCCCGCGGACGGTCTGCATTAAACCAAGGGGGAATGTGACGCCCTGGACCACCAAACCACACACACCCCCTATCCTTAGTGAGGACACAACAGTCACCCGAAAGGGAGACCTGATGCCTCCCTCAGGGCAAGTAGGGCACACCAGGTTGGCGGAGTCAGGCGGAAAGACACGCCCACCGAGGAGACTACTGTCCTGAGGCAGGAAATACAAAGGGAGAAAGAGTTGTAGAGTGACAGTGACAGGAGGTGTGGAGGAGAAGAGCTGTCATGTACCCGGGTTGGAGCCTGGGATCCCCTTAACGTCAGGCAGGCAGACGGTGGTGGCCGCCTGCAGGAGTACCGGTATAGCAACCGGCGAAACCGTAGGGACCGGGCGTAGGTTGGAGCCCGCCGGCCCTGAACTGGGAAGTCAACCGTTTACCGGAGCACCAGAAACCGGGTACTCGATACCGGGTGAGAGCAACCGCCAAGGGCCAAACATCCGACGGGCTAGCGCCTGTGGGCAACCAAGGGCTCTTCCAGCAGCTAAACGCCAGGGAGCGGGCTACCACTGCTCAGGCAAGGGAGCCAAAAGTCAAAACAAGAGGTGCAAGGGAAAGGGGCCACCATCAGCCTCACAAGGGACACAAGCAGCCGGCTGCGGGTCCTGACCATACCCGAACTTTGGTTTACCAGTGACTCTGAGTGTGAATTAATAGTGAGTACACCAGTGCCATCTGGGCATGACATCGCACCGCAGCACAGCGCCCTGCACCCCGACATCATCGCCCGTCCCACCGGGCCCCGGGACACACCGCCCCTACCCACGGAGGGGCAAACATCCAGGCTGCGCCTTCAACACCGATCCCGGGAGCCCCCTTCACTCCAGCCACAGCAGTGGTGCATCCCGTCACCATGACCCGTGGGTGGCGTCACGACCCATACAACGACAACGCGGCCCCCGGCTGCGAACCTCGTCCCACACCACCACCCCACCACTGCCTCCCCTTAACAGAGCGACGTGGCCCCCGGTCCGGAGGCGCTCGAGCCACCGACAACCCGAGCCCGGACCTCGAGAGCATCTCGGCCCGGCCGGGGAGCGGCCGAGCCCCTCTCAGGGCGGTACACATGGGTCCACACTAAACTGCCATATGGCCTAGATTTCATGGTATCAATGGAATCTGCATTACCGTGACACCATATGGTGGCACATGAAGTATGATACAAAACCATATGGATTTTATGTGCTGTTGCCATGTACTTGAATCTAAACATACCAGAATCTGACTCACCAAGAGAAGAACCGATGGCTCCAGCTATGTGATCTGTGTAACCTGGGCTATGCACCAGGACAGAGGTTCCCAACCTTTCTGACCATGAGAGCCACATTCAGTTCTAAAAGAGGGTCACGAGCCACATTCAGCTCTGAGAGAGGGTCATGAGTCACATTCCACTCTGAGAGAGGGTCATAAGCCACATCCAGCTCGAAAAGAGGGTCGTGAGCCACATTCAGCTCTAAAAGAGGGTCACGAGTCATATTCAGCTCTGAGAGAGGGTCATGAGTCACATTCCACTCAGAGAGGGTCGTGAGCCACATCTACCTCTAAAAGAGGGTCGCAAGCCACATTCAGCTCTGAGAGAGGGTTGTGAGTCATATTCCACTCTCAGAGAGGGTCGTGAGCCATATCTAGCTCTAAAAGAGGGTCACAAGCCACATTCAACTATGAGAGTTGGCCGTGAGTCACATTCCACTCTGAGAAAAGGTTGCGAGCCACATTCAGCTCTAAAAGAGGGTTGCGAGCCACACTCAGCTATGAGAGTGGGTCGTGAGTCACATTCCACTCTGAGAAAGGGTCATGAGCCACTTTCAGCTCTGAGAGAGGGTCGAGATCCACATCAAGCTCTGAGAGAGGGTTGAGAGCCACATCCAGCACTGAGAGAGGGTCGCGAGCCACATCCAGCTCTGAGGGAGTGCCGCGACCTACATCCAGCTCTGAGAGAGGGCCGCGATCTACATCCAGCTCTGAGAGAGGGTCAGAAGACATATTCAGCTTTGATAGAGGGTCATGAGTCACATCCAGCTCTGAGAGAGGGTCGTGAGCCACATCCAGCTCTGAGAGAAGGTCGGGAGCCATATTCAGCTCTAAAAGAGGGTCAGGAGCCACATCCAGCTCTGAGAGAGGATTGCGAGCCACATTCCACTCTGAGAGAGTGTCGTGAGCCACATCTAACTACCGCCCCCTCATAGCAGTGACACCCAGAGAACCTATTACCAGCATAAAAAAAGCCAAAGCTTTTCAACAGAAATAACACTGAGGCAGTATACCAAGATTCAGAGGTTCCTACCTTACCCCCATTCATATCTGCTCTTCTGTGTGGGGGTACTCACAAATGTCCCTATCTGGAGACCTGCTCTTCATAGCTGCTTGCTTGACCTGGTGCTTATGTACCAAGCCTGAAGACAGCCGCGAGCCACGCATCACTGGCACGCAAGTGTCGCGGGCGGGGGCCGGCTTCCCCGTCGCGGGGGCTGCTCGGGGAGATCGCGCCCGGATCCGGTGCCTTCTCCTCGGTGGCTCGAGCGGGGCCGGACCTGGAGCTCGAGCAGCGCTCCTCACTCACGAGTGAAAAGGGGATTTGGGATTGGTTTTTGGGATGGACAGAGTTCGTGACGCCACCCACGAGTCGTAGTGATGGTGGGCACCACCGCTGCTGGTGACGGGGTTCCTGGGAGCGATGGCGGGGAGCAGCTAGGTGTTGACCCCTCCGTGGGTAGGGGCTGTTGGTCCCAGGGTCCGGTACTCACACAGACACAGATGGACAGAGTCTCTGGTAAACCAAACGGCTGAATGGACGGGGCCCGCAGCCGGCTGCAGTGTTTCCCTGGATGGATTTGTGAAGCCCCACCGGTGTTGTGTCGGTGCATACCTTCAGGGACTCCACGTAGCTGGTGCTGGTCACAGGTAGGGAATCTTCGGTTTTGATCGTGACGCCACTCTCAGTATTGCGGTCAGTGGGGACCGCCACTGCAGGTTAGGGGTGCCTGGGGCTGATGATATGTGCAGTCAGATGTAGTAGCCTCCTGAGAGTGAGGCAAGCCCCAGGGCCCGGTGTAGATGCGTAGTACTACAAGTCGCAGAATAACCACACAGGCAGAGTGTCTTTCAGGGTTTTTACTCACTTCAGGTGGCAGGGTGAGTAACCCGGGCGTAGCTGGGATGAACCAGATGGGAACCAGGTATCCTTCAGGCTGACTTTATGAGGGTGACTACTGACTCGCCTTCCTTAGCCCTTGGTGGTTTGGGGTAACCCCGACTTTGAGTCCCTATGGGGGTCACCCAGGGAAGATGCTCCAAGCCTCTCTCCCCTTCTTGTTTTGCCGTGTGCTTGTTCCCCGGACCAGGCCACTCCAGCCTCTTGCCTCCTATGACCTATGGGCCCTAACTTGTGGTTACGTGGCTGCGGCTTTTGTAGTGTTGTGGTGTGGGCTTTAAGAGCCCCACACCGGCAGGTTTAGCAGAAGAAAGTTGAATCTATCCCCGCTTCGGGATCTGCCGCCCGGTTGGGCCTGGTGCTCTCTAGCAGTCTCCTTACTTCCCACTCCGTTGCACTCCCTAGCTGAAGCTGGCTTTCAGGCAGCACTCCTAGTTGACCGTTCTCCCCCGTCAATAGCCACTGCGCGGACGCTGTCAGATTGCACAGCTCCAGGGATCTGCTCCTCACTTGAGCTCCCTGGACTCTACACTGAACTGGCTCACTGCCCCTCCTCTCCTGTTCTTGCCTACGCCACCTAGCAACCAGACTCTCTTACCACACCCCTTGAGAGGAGATGGAGGCTCTACCCCCTCCACTATTCCAGTGAAGGTGAAGGCTTGCCCCCTCCTGGGATCCCCAGGGGTCCTCTCATGGGTACATGTGTGAGACCTGGTCACTATGCGCCTGTGTTCCACACCCCGGTCAGCCTTCTGGATTACCTGTATTGTACTGTCCCCAGCATGGGTGCAGTACTCAGTGGTGCCTGACCAGGTCAGGGGCGCCACATTCCCCCTTAGTTATCACCAGCACGTCCTCGGGCTGCAAGACAACATTTTAAAATGCATAAAACATTAAAACATGGTAAAACATTTTAAGATCACCAGTTATCGTACATCACCACCCTCCACCCACAAGTCCGTTAACCCACCCAAAACCCTCTCAGGAGGCAGGTCACCGGTCCTGTTGGTAACCAGGTCTGGGCCATCCGTTTCCCCAGACCTTTCCTCCAATCTTCCTCTCCCGTTGGCCGCGGCTTCAGCCACTTCTGGCAGGATGTAGAGGCGGCTTTCATGGGCTGGTGGTTTCAGGGTATACCTGGCCTGGTGGATCCGCGCCTTCAGCCTCTTCTGGCAGGATGCAGAGGCGGCCTCCACAGTTGGTGCTGACCAGGTACCCTCTTTGTGGTGGTGAGCCAAGGCCCCATAAACAGGCGTGCTCTCTGGTCGCAGGTGAGCCAAGGCCCTTTTCTACGGACGGGCCCCCCTGGTTGCAGACGAGCCAAGCCCCTAAACAGGCTGGCCCTGGTGGTGGTGCCACTGGTGTAACTATTTACACTGCGAGAGTTTGTGGCTATAGCAAGTTCATAGCCTTAAGGTTTATGGTTTTCTCACAATAGTTTTTGTGGGCGCATTTCTTAAACGTTGCAAACAAAACTTGTCAAAACTTCAACTGGTAACTTGCTGTATTTCTTTACTTCTCTCTACTCTACTCCTCCATTTCACCAGGGCGTGGGCATGTAGGGCACCGGCACCTGTGACTTTCTTGCTCTCCGTCGTCGTCCGTGGTTGTTTCATCTGTAGGATCTTTGTCTGTGGTTGTTTCATCTGTAGGTTCTTTATCTTTCCTTTCTTGGTCTTCGTCTGTTTCTACATCTGGTTCTTTATCTCTGTCTTTTCTTTCTTGTCTTTCTTGTCTTTCTTGTCTTTCCTGTAGCATGGGATGGCTGTAAGGTTTGCTGGGACATAGCGCTACGTCCAGGGCATACAATCCCCTTTCGCCTTGATGCATGGTGAACTGAACTGAGTCTCCCATCTTTAGATTTCTGCCAGGGTGTCCTCTAGGCAGATGAGCGCTTACATCTCTCCTGTTAACAAATATCCCCTCCTTGATGCCAGGGGCTACAATGAATCCATAACCACTTCTCAGATTGAAATCTTCCACTACACCATAACACAGGGGTCCTCTGGCCTGGGCTTTGGACCTTCTTAGGCACCTTTTCTCCTCCAGGTCTCTGACCGTGACTTCTCTCTGCTCTGGGGATTGTGGTGCTGGAGCAACCTGTGTTCTGCTGCGCCGTGTCTTGCGGGCTGGATTCATGCCTGTGGGCTCCCAGGTGAGGTCTTTGGGTTGATCTTCATCTGCTGACGGTGTCAAGTCTTCCTCCTCCCAGCGGGAATAGGGCAGCATCTCCGGCTCTGGGTAGGGGTCTGCTGCGGTTGGCGTCGGAGTCAGCCCTTCTGCTTCCTGGCCTCCTCTCCCCCTTAGTTCTTCGCTGCACTCTGGTTGTGGCAGCGCTGGGGATGAGTGGTCCTCAGCTGGTCCGGGCGGTGGACTCTCTGGCGGGGCTGCAGGGGTTGCCTGAATCTCCTTGGGGGTGCGCGGGGGGCGCACGTACTGATCCACCAACCACTTCGGAAACTTGGCCTCCATGTCAGCCCTCAGCTGCCAGTAGGTGGAGTCCTCTCCCAGCATAGGCTTCCTATCAGGGACCTCCGTGGACTGGGGAGCAATGTCTGCTCTGGCCTTACAGGCCGGGGAAAATGATGAGGTGGTCTGTTCTTGGCGGGCCGCGCCTGGCATGGCGGCGGCCTGGTCTTGGCGGGCCGGGCAGGGCATCGCTGCGGCGGCCTGGTCTTGGCGGGCCGCGCCTGGCATGGCGGCGGCCTGGTCTTGGCGGGCCGGGCAGGGCATCGCTGCGGCGGCCTGGTCTTGGCGGGCCGGGCAGGGCATCGCTGCGGCGGCCTGGTCTTGGCGGGCCGCGCCTGGCATGGCGGCGGCCTGGATTGGCGTTTCTGTCGCGGCCGGTTCCTGGCGGGCCGGACTGGACACTGCAGCCGCGGTCTCACTTGGCGTCGCAGCCTCGATGGGGTCCGTGCAGGCTGAGCCGGGCGTCGCTGCAGTGATCGGAGCTTGGCGGGCCGCACCCGGCGGGGCTGCGGCCTGGTTCAGCATATCACTTGCGGCGCGGACGAGCGTCGCTGCTGCGTTGGGGTCTTGGCGGACCGGGTTCAGCAGGGTGGCAGCCTGGGTCAGCGTCACACCTGCAGCACGGATGAGCACTGCCGTGGTGGTCGGAGCCCTGCGGGACAGGCGGGGCATCGCTGCAGCGGCCTGGGCTTGGCGGGCCGCACCTAGCGTGGCTGCGGCCTCACTCAGCGTCGCCGCACCGGGCGCCTCCTCTGGGACCGCGGTCGTAGCAGCTAGGGTCGGGGCTCTTGTTCTAGCCGGGGCAACACCGGACTCACCCATCGGGGTCTGAATCGTCGTCGCCGCTCGATCCGGCAGGCTCCGCGCGGCTCTCTCTTCATAGGTCCGGACCGCCGCCGCCATCTCTAGAAGCTCCTTGCGTTCCTCATAGAGCCGTCGCATAATCCTGGCCTCCAGCTGATCACAGAAGAGGGCAAGCTCCCGGCACCACCAGGCAGCAGAGCCTGGTTCTGGGTATCCGCGTCTGGATTCCATTTCTGCTCTCCGCAGCAGCAGGTTTGTGGCTTCCCTTCTCTCTCGCCGTTTCTGGACGCTTCCGCTTTCATAGCCGGCAAGGTCAGAACTCTGCAGGGGATCTCTGGGTAGCCACACCTCTTCGTGGGCGGTAACTTCTTCCAGCGCGGGCTGCTGTTGTTTTTCAGCGCGCTTTTCATGGTGGCAATATGGCGGCGCTTCCAATTTTTCAAGCGGACCGCCTAGGCACATGGTCACCTGTCTGAACAGGTCTAGTCCTTATCCTGTTCGTGACGCCAGATGTGAAGCCCCACCGGTGTTGTGTCGGTGCATACCTTCAGGGACTCCACGTAGCTGGTGCTGGTCACAGGTAGGGAATCTTCGGTTTTGATCGTGACGCCACTCTCAGTATTGCGGTCAGTGGGGACCGCCACTGCAGGTTAGGGGTGCCTGGGGCTGATGATATGTGCAGTCAGATGTAGTAGCCTCCTGAGAGTGAGGCAAGCCCCAGGGCCCGGTGTAGATGCGTAGTACTACAAGTCGCAGAATAACCACACAGGCAGAGTGTCTTTCAGGGTTTTTACTCACTTCAGGTGGCAGGGTGAGTAACCCGGGCGTAGCTGGGATGAACCAGATGGGAACCAGGTATCCTTCAGGCTGACTTTATGAGGGTGACTACTGACTCGCCTTCCTTAGCCCTTGGTGGTTTGGGGTAACCCCGACTTTGAGTCCCTATGGGGGTCACCCAGGGAAGATGCTCCAAGCCTCTCTCCCCTTCTTGTTTTGCCGTGTGCTTGTTCCCCGGACCAGGCCACTCCAGCCTCTTGCCTCCTATGACCTATGGGCCCTAACTTGTGGTTACGTGGCTGCGGCTTTTGTAGTGTTGTGGTGTGGGCTTTAAGAGCCCCACACCGGCAGGTTTAGCAGAAGAAAGTTGAATCTATCCCCGCTTCGGGATCTGCCGCCCGGTTGGGCCTGGTGCTCTCTAGCAGTCTCCTTACTTCCCACTCCGTTGCACTCCCTAGCTGAAGCTGGCTTTCAGGCAGCACTCCTAGTTGACCGTTCTCCCCCGTCAATAGCCACTGCGCGGACGCTGTCAGATTGCACAGCTCCAGGGATCTGCTCCTCACTTGAGCTCCCTGGACTCTACACTGAACTGGCTCACTGCCCCTCCTCTCCTGTTCTTGCCTACGCCACCTAGCAACCAGACTCTCTTACCACACCCCTTGAGAGGAGATGGAGGCTCTACCCCCTCCACTATTCCAGTGAAGGTGAAGGCTTGCCCCCTCCTGGGATCCCCAGGGGTCCTCTCATGGGTACATGTGTGAGACCTGGTCACTATGCGCCTGTGTTCCACACCCCGGTCAGCCTTCTGGATTACCTGTATTGTACTGTCCCCAGCATGGGTGCAGTACTCAGTGGTGCCTGACCAGGTCAGGGGCGCCACAGATTGATGGTGGCTGTCGTTTCCCTGCACCTGTGTTTGTATGTTGACTCCAATGCCTGGGCACCGGTAGTCCGCTCCCCGACATATATGTGCCAGAGGAGCTCCTTTGCCCTCAGACGCTGGCCCTTTGGATCTCTGGCCCTTGGCGGTGGCACTTATCCGAAATGGTTGGGCTGTTGCCTTCAATCGGGACTTGGTTGGGAATGAACCCCTGAGGTCCAGACCGCAATCAGAGAATTTGACTAGAGCTTGGCTTTAAGCCTAGTCGGGGTCTGAGTACCCTGCTTGGTGCTTGGCTCCAATCGGCTCCCCGGTTCAGGACCGGCGGGCCACCGCCCGACTCCGGTCCTACGGTTCCGCTGACCTTTGCCAACTCCTGCAGGCGGCCACCACCGTCTGCCGACCTTGCTGAATGTGCCTGGGTTCCGACCCAGACACCAACAGTTTTCACTCCTCACTCACTACAGACCACAACTGGACCGACTACTGTGTTTTTCCCGCCTCCAGGCTGTGAACTCCTCGGTGGACGGGGCCAACCGCCTGGCTCCGCGCCCACCTCGTGGGGACATCAACCCTGGAGGGTGGCAACAAGGATTTAATGTTTGACTGGTGTGACCTGTCCAGGGAAGGGGGTGTATGGTGTTGTGTAGTGACCTGTGTGACTCCTGGGGTCCAGGGCGTCACACAAGCCACATGTGGCTCCCGACCTACAGGTTGGAGATCCTTGGACCAGGGCATGCTTGTCTTCCTCCTGGGCAATTTGAGGAATATTCGAAGACTACCCAGACTAATGGAAGAGTCAAATAATCTCCCAAGCTCCACTGAACCTGATCCAAAAACAGCAATTCTGAGAGATTTCGCCATTTAGGAAGGCAAAGAACAATGCATGAAGGGTTGTAACGGGTGGTAGATATGGTCAAAATATGAGTCATGCTTTGCAAATTAATTTCCCTCCTGAATAATTGAAATCAAGGAATGGCAAGTATGGATTTTCCCATAACATCTGATCCATAACCTTTTCTGAAGTTCTTATGGCCTGTGCGTTGATCTGGCCATGTGCTGTATCTGCATGGTGGTCCTTCAGAATAATGTCCTCTCGTGAACTCAAGGAGATCTAGTCCATCGGTGCTAATTTACAATAATGCAATACTCTCTTTGAAGATCTGCAGTCTGGAAGGGTTAACTTTTTTTTTCTGGATCAAACTCCATTACCATGAATGTGTAAAGACCACATTTCCCAGAATGGAAATCAGTAGAGCAAGCTCTGCTGGGATGTGCGAGGTCAGCAGCCAGAGGAAGGCAGCAGAATACTCAATACAGCCGCCATGCAGCATGGAGTCAACAATACAGGGACCCAAGGTCAGTACAAGATGAGTAAAGAGGCATTTACAAGACCGCCCGGCGTTACTTTACATGGAAGCATCAGCATTTACACTTGAAACTGTTTTTTCTGTTTTGGAAAAAATACCTGTACGCTGACTGCAGATTGTAAAAAAAAAAAAGAAATGAAAAGCAAACTGGGCTTTGTGACTCCCCTAGGACCAAGTGCTGAGTCTCTGCTGCTGCACCTGGTGTCTTTTATTGTCTGCAGCGCTGACATCACATCGTCCATGCTGCAGGCAATCAATCAGCTTGGCAGCTCAAAGTCACAAAGATCAGTGATTGGCTGCAGCATTGACATCAGCGCTGCAGACAATAAAAACACCAGGAGAAGCAACGGAGGCTCAGTGTTGGTAACAAAGCCCAGTTTGCTTTTTAGGACTTGGTTCCACTTGCGTTTTGCACAGAAGGGTACAATCCGATAAAACATCAGATTGCACTTGCACCAGCGCAAATCTATAGGGCAGTGTCCATCTGCGATTGATTTTCGCCATGAGAAAGAATCACAGCATGCCGAATTTGGTGGCGAGTCTTGGCTCACAGGCACCCATACAAGTCTATGGGTGCATTTGAAACATCATACTGCACTCGGATGTCATCAGACTGCAGTGCGATGTACGCAGAGATAGGCCGGGGTGGAGATGGGGAGAAAGTGCTCCCTCCCTTGTCTCCTCCGCAGCTGTGATCAGATCGCAAGGTTGGATCACAGTAATGGCACTCGGCTGACGCTCGATGCGGAATCTCAGCCAAGGGTCATTAGCATATTGCATCCGATGCTCTCGCATCGGAAGCTATGCTCAAGTGGAACAGATGCCTTAAAAGCAAACTTCACCCAGACAGAAGAATTTTCTGAAACCAGAAAACCTCTTTAATGGAGTTATGTCATGACATATGTGGCGCCCTGGACAAGCCAGGGGCCACAGAGAACAACACCCACACACCCCACACTCCCGGTCAGGCACACCGAAGTCAGACACAAAACCCTTGTTGCCTTCCTCCAGGGGCTGATGTTCACACCAGGGGGTGGGCCAGGCGGTTGGTCCCGCCCACCGAGGAGTTCACAGTCCTAGAGGCGGGAAAGAGACAGATTAGTGAGATTAGTTGGAGAGGTGAAAGTGGAAGGAAGCGAAGTAGCAGTCGAGCAATCTGAAGTTAGTCCGGGTGTGTGGCCCGGACAGATCAGCAAGGTTGGCAGATGGTGGTGACCGTTTGCAGGAGTGGCCGATTGGAGTCTACCGCAAGGACCGTGGACGGGCGGTGGCCCGGCGGTACTGGACCGGTACGCAAAGAGAAGCCAGCACCATCTGGCAGGGGCTTACGGACCCCGGCAAGGCTAGGAGTCGCCGTGAATTTGCCGAATTCGTTAGTGAAGGGAACCTCCTGGGTTTCCCAACAGCCAAGTCCCGACAGAAGGCAACAGTCCAACCAAAAGAGGGAGACACCGCCACCGCCAAGGCAACCGTTTCCCGGGCCAGAGCCTGCGGGCAAAAGGGGCTCCTCCGGCCCACATCCAAGCCGGGGAGCGGGTTACCAGTGGGAACCCATCGGAACCATCTACCGTACATAGGTGCAGGGAAAGGCAGTCACCATCAACCTGCCGGGAGAAACAACACCGCAGCCGTCTGTGGGACCCGTCCATCCAGCCGTGTGTCTTACCGAGAACTGTGTCCTCATCATTGGCTGAGTGAGTACCACCGTGCCGTGCGGCACAGCGCTGCCCCCGCGACCCTGCACCTCACCAGGCCCCGTAACCCGCCTGCCATCTATCCCTACCCCATCATCGGGCCCCGGGACAACCAACCCCCTACCCACGGAGTGGAGAACTAACAACAAAGCTGCTCCCTGTCACCGCTCCCGGGATCCCCGTCCAGAGCAGCGGTGGTGTCACCAATATCACCACAACCGTGGGTGGCGTCACGGACAATAATCAAATCCCCCACCCATCAAATCCTCTTTTCACTCACGGGCGAGGAACGCCGCTCGAGTCCCCGGGATCCGGCCCACCGCTCGAGCCACCACAGAGCAGCCGCAGCAGCAGCGGCCGGACCCGAGCAGTGGGAGAGCGCAGCGTCCCTTCCTCCGCCCGCGACAACTAGGCGTCACGAACAGGATCCTACCGTTCTACCGACTGGTGGAAGTGCGCCTTGTGTGACCGCCGGAGGTGTCCGGCCGAAAAATTTGTGAAGCCGCCATCTTCGGCGCGAAGAATTCCCGCTCGAGCGTCTCCTCGAGTAGTAGAGGCGCGAAGGCCAAAACCCCGCCCCTGTAGAGGAGGAGCCGGAAAGAGACTAAGGGGGACGGAAACAAGATGTCTGCGCCCGACGGAGCCGCTGGAAGAGCGGCGGACGCAGCCGTGGGAGCACCCGCAGATGGGAATGGGCCTGCCCAGGTCCCGGCCGCGCTGTCGGGGGGGCGCCGCGGCCCCAGCTCTCGCTCAGGTGATGCCGTTCTCTTTGCCCTATGTGCCCGGAGCTGCCTGGCTACCGCAGTAAGATGGGAAACCTGATGCCTTGCAAGTTTTCCGAAAGAAAGTTAGTCCGCTACTAGAACTGTACCCCCTGACTGATAAGCAACGTGCAGCGCTAGTGCTGGGGCAGCTAACCGGCGCGGCTGAGCAAGAGGCGGAGACCTGGGCCGAGGGGGACCGGTCCTCTGTAGCCACCATATTTGAAAAACTGCAGACTGCATTTGAGACCCGTACCGAGGCAGAGTTGCGGATGCAGTTCTATCAATGCCGGCAACGGCCCGCAGATAGCATTCGGGACTATGCCCTGCGCCTGCAAACCGCACTCCGCACACTGAAGCGGGTGGACACCATCAACAGTGCGGACAGTAACAAAATGTTAAGCGAGCAGTTTGTGCAGGGGATGAGGTCCTCAGAGGACCGCAAACAGCTTCGGCTGTGGGCCCTAGAACACCCTGATGTGGACTTTGCCGTATTAAAGGAACGGGCCATCAAAGCTCTGCAACCTCCTGCATGTGAAGCTCCTGAACCAGCCCCGTGGCCGGTTGAGACCGCTCCCGTCGTGGTGGCCCCTACCCCATCAGCACCTCCAGTGCTTGTGTCGCGGGCGGAGGAGGGGACGCCGCTCTCTCCCTCTGCTCGGGTCCGGCTGTCGCCGC
Source organism: Anomaloglossus baeobatrachus (assembly GCF_048569485.1). Lineage (NCBI taxonomy): Eukaryota > Metazoa > Chordata > Amphibia > Anura > Aromobatidae > Anomaloglossus > Anomaloglossus baeobatrachus. The sequence goes on from NC_134361.1 coordinate 32,878,616, forward strand.
GGCTGCTGCGGCCTGCCGCTGCTCGGTGGCTCAAGCGATGGGCCGGATCCCGGGGACTCGAGCGGCGCTCCTCGCCCGTGAGTGAAAGGGGATTGGTTTTGGGGATTGTTTATTGTCCGTGACGCCGCCCACGGTTGTGGTGATTGACTGCTCTGTATGGGGATCCCGGGAGCGGTGACAGGGAGCAGCAAAGTTGTTGCTTCTCCCCTCCGTGGGTAGGGGGTATTTGTCCCGGGGCCCAGTGATGAGGCGGGTGATGCAGGGCTTGGTGGGGTGCAGGGACGCGGGGGCAGTGTTGTACCTCACGGCACTGTGGTACTCACTCAGCCTGAGACGATGACACAGTTCTCGGTAAAACACACGGCTGGAAAGACGGTTCCCACAGACGGCTGCACTTGCTTTTCCCCAATAGTTGATGGTGACGGTCCCTTTTCCTGCACCTAAGATGATGATGGTCGCGATGGGTTCCCACCGGTAACCCGCTCCCCGGCTTGGATATGGGCCGGAGGAGCCCTACTTTGCCCACAGGTGCTGGCCCTGAGAAACTAGTGCCCTGGCGGTGGCGGTGTCTCTCTCCAACGGTTGGACTGTTGCCTTCAATCGGGGCTTGGTTGTTGGGAGACCCAGAGGTCCCCTTCACTAACGGATTTGGCAAATTCACGGCGACTCCTAGCCTTGCCGGGATCCGAAAGGCCCCTGCCACTGGTGCTGGCTTCACTTTGTATACCGCTCCGGTACCGCCGGGCCACCACCCGTCCGCGGTCCTTTCGGCAACCTCCGGTCAGCCGCTCCTGCAGACAGTCACCGCCGTCTGCTGACCTTGCTGTCTCAGTCCGGGGCACACACCCGGACCAGCTTCAGGCTTTACAAACTGTCACTTTTTCTGACACTACTCTCACTGTCCTCCTTTACCACTTCCTTCTACTTCACACTCTAGACTGTTTCTCGCTTGGTTTTCCCGCCTCCAGGGCTGTGAACTCCTCGGTGGGCGGAGCCAACCGCCTGGCCCACCCCCTGGTGTGGACATCAGCCCCTGGAGGAAGGCAACAAGGATTTTAGGTTAGCTTTGGTGTTCCTATCTGGGGTGTAGGGTGTGGTGGTGTTATGACCTGTGACCCCTGGCTTGCTCAGGGCGTCACACTTGCAGCCCCAAGTGGAACGATGGAAGAGCTCGCCGCTCAGGTTCGCCGCATGGATGGGGACCTCGCTAAGATCCTCGCCGCACTCCAGCCTCCGACCAGATCCCAGGCCCCAGTGAAGATGCAGCTCGCCGACAGCCCTGGGGACGTCCCCTTGATGCAGCGGAGAAGGGCCAATGACTCACGGAATGGACCCCCAATCTGTTACAGGTGCAGCAAACCCGGCCACTACTCCCGACGGTGTCCGTTAAACGAGCAACCCCTGGGGCCACGGGCCAATCCTGAGGAGTAGAACCCCATGGCCCCCCAGACTGGCGGGACCGGTACATAGGAGCCCGGCCCATCATCCCCGTGGCTGTGGACGGCATACCGGTGATGGCTCTCCTGGACACTGGATCACAGGTAACCACCATACCATACACACTGTATCAACGGTATTGGGGAAAAGACGAGCTGGTTCCCCCAGATGCCAGTATAACACTGATTGCTGCTGATGGACTCCCATTGACCCAAGTGGGATACAAGTGGCCATGACTGTGGGGCGAGCTGAACTGCAACACCAGGGTATGATTGTGATAATGAATGAACCCAGTGATCATAACACGAAGGTAGTGCTAGGGACCAACGTGATGGAGCACTGTATGAGTGACGTGCTAACCCTACTGCAGCAGCTGGCCGCCACGGCGGCGGGGAGCCGACAGAGAGCTGTGCAGCGTGAGATCCGAGCCTTGATGTACCGCCAACAGGTGAACTCGACAGGAGGAGAGATTGGTGGGGTGAGAGTGATGGATGTTGCCCCTTTGATTGTGCCTCCCAGGAGTGAGATGATGATTTGGTGTAGGGCAGCAGTAGGGCCCCAGGGGCGTGACTACCCCGCCATGATAGAGCCCATGCCCTCTGAACACTAGCCCACAGTAATGGCCGCCCGAGGGGTGGTGGATGTAAAGAAGGGGAGAGTGCCCGTGAGGGTGCTGAACTGCGGGGAGGAAGAAGTCAGGCTTCCCCGGTACGCTACCCTTGCCAAGTTGTTCACCTTGGATCCCCACACCATCCACGAGGCCATGCCCCCAACCTCATCACCTACTACCAGCACTCACCCATCCCAAGGAGAGTTAGACGAGTGGTGTCGACAGCTACACGTAGGCACTGACGATACCCCTACACATCACAAGGAAGGGGTATACCGGGTGGTACGGGAGTATGAGCGGGTTTTTAGCAAACATCCCCTAGACTTTGGGCAGATTAAAGGGGTTCAACACCATATCCCCACCGGTAAGCATCCCCCTATCAAAGAGAGGTACAGGCCTATTCCCCCTGCACACTACCAATGTGCCAAGGACATGTTGAGGAACATGAAGGAGGCAGGGGTTTTTAGGGACAGCTGTAGTCCCTGGGCCGCCCCGTTGGTACTAGTTAAGAAGAAGGATGGCACCATGCGGATGTGTGTGGATTACCGAAAAATTAACCAGATAACACACAAGGACGCTTACCCTCTGCCCCGCATTGAGGAATCCCTGGCTGCGCTGAGAACCGCTAATTACTTCTCCACCCTTGACCTCACCAGTGGGTACTGGCAGGTGGCTGTGGCACCAGAAGACCGAGAGAAGACTGCATTTGCTACCCCCATGGGACTCTGTGAGTTTAATAGCATGCCGCTCGGGCTGTGCAATGCCCCTGGAACCTTCCAACGGCTGATGGAATGCTGTCTGGGGCATCTAAACTTTGAGACCGTCCTGCTGTACCTGGATGATGTGATTGTGTACTCCCAGACATATGAAGCCCACCTGGAACACCTAGCTGAGGTGTTCGTGTCCCTTGCCAAATATGGGATGAAGTTGAAGCCCTCAAAGTGTCATCTGCTGAAACCCAGAGTGCAGTACCTAGGGCATGTGATCGGTGCAGAGGGTGTCGCCCCTGACCCTGAGAAAATCACCGCCATTCAGGACTGGCCGAGGCCGACCACGGTGAAGGAGGTGAGGCAGTTCCTGGGCCTGGTAGGGTATTACCGTCGCTTCATCAAGGGGTACACGAAGATGGCTGCCCCCATGCAAGACCTCCTCGTGGGACAGACCAAAGGTGGTAGACCCCTAGGAGCCCCATTGGTGTGGGAAGAAAGGCATGAGGAATCCTTCCGTCAGCTGAGAGCGGCCCTGACCGGAGAGGAAATCCTAGCATATCCTGATTACAACCACCCCTTCATCCTTTACACCGATGCCAGCAATGTAGGCTTAGGGGCAGTCCTATCCCAGGTCCAAGACGGAAAAGAGAAGGTGATTGCTTATACTAGCCGAAGGCTTCGACCGACTGAGAGGAACCCCGAGAACTACAGCTCTTTCAAGCTTGAACTACTGGCACTGGTGTGGGCTATCACCGAGCGGTTCCGCCATTACCTGGCAGCGGCTAAGTTCACTGCTTTCACGGATAACAACCCACTGACCCACCTGGACACTGCCAAGCTGGGCGCGTTGGAACAGCGGTGGGTGGCTAGGCTAGCCAACTACGATTTCACCATCAAATACAGGGCCGGCCGTGCCAATGTTAATGCCGATGCACTCTCTCGGATGCCCCACTTGTTGGACGAAGGGCCAGAGGATGACGACCTCGAAGAGATTGAGCTGCCTGCATTTCATCAGCCACCGACTGAGAAGGTCCATGTCTATCAACAACGGGTAAACCTGGATCCGCTGCCCAGCCAGGAGTGGCAAGAAGCTCAGGACCAGGCACCCGCTGTTCGCTTAGTCAAGGTCTTGGTGGAACAGGGCGCTGCTTGAATAGACCCTGCTGCCCCTGCTGAAGCCCAACGCCTGTGGCGAGAATGGACCCGGCTGTATCTACACCAGGGAAAGTTGTACCGTGAGCTGATTAACCCGAAGACTCATGAGAAAATCCACCAGTTGGTGATCCCCCAGGCTAACGTGCCCACCGTCCTACAAGCATACCATGATGGTGCTAGACACTTCGGATGGAAGAAACTGGAAATGCTGTTGAGACAGCGGTTCTATTGGAGTGGAATGCGGGAATCTGTAGAGGCCTGGTGCCGAGAGTGTGGCCCTTGCACGCTGAGAAGGAAGGACGAGGCCAGCCAGAAGGCGCCCCTACACCCGATTGTTACACATCAACCGCTGGAGCTGGTCGCCCTGGACCATGTAAAGCTCACCCCCAGCCGAAGTGGGTACACCTACGCTCTAACCATTGTAGACCACTACTCAAGGTTCATGGTGGTTGTCCCAGTCAAAGACCTAACTGGCCGTACCGCCGCTAGAGCGCTCCAGGCTTATTTCTGCCGACCACATGGATACCCTGAGAAGGTGCTTACTGACCAAGGCCCGGCCTTTGAAGCGGAGGTATTCCATGAATTTTGTCAGTTGTACGGCTGCAAGAAGATCCGGACCACGCCTTACCATGCCCAAACCAACGGCATGTGTGAAAAGATGAACCACCTGGTCCTGGGCCTCTTCAAGACGTTGCCGCTAGAAGAGTGGAACCTGTGGCCGGAGAAGCTACCTGACTTGGTCGATATGTACAACCAGGGCCGGATTAAGGTTGGTGCGGGCCCCTGGGCAGAAAATGTGGTGGGGGCCCCATAAACGTTAACATTTTTAGCCATAATAGTAGAGCACGAACTGTAGCATTTAGATATAAATCCAATGAACATGTATCTTACCCTGTTCTGCCACATTCAGATTTACAGTACTACAATACAGACACAGTCCAGGATCACTCACAGCCGTCACTCATACACACAGTACAATACAGACACAGTCCAGGATCACTCACAGCCGTCACTTATACACAGTACAATACAGATACAGTCCAGGATCACTCACAGCCGTCACTTATACACACAATACAATACAGACACAGTCCAGGATAACTCACAGCCGTCACTTATACACACAGTCCAATACAGACACAGTCCAGGATCACTTACAGCCGTCACTCATACACACAGTACAATACAGACACAGTCCAGGATCACTCACAGCCGTCACTTATACACAGTACAATACAGGATACAAAAGAGGAAGAAGTCATTCATTTTGCCAAGGTGCCTACATGCCTCGAAGTTAGAAGCAGAAAGTAATCAGAATGCACAAGTGGCATACGTACATATACATATTTGAAGACAAATTCACAAAAATACATTTAAACAGACAAATATATACACAGTCATATACACTGACATACATGCAGACACAGACGCATTACAGGTGTTAATATGGAGAAGTCACAAGCAGCATCACTCACCTCCCCCGCTTGTTTCCAGCTCCTCCAGGGCATGTGGCTGTGTTGCATGATGGCCATCACTAACAGACATGACTGCACACCATGCACACTGACAGCACTGCTGTATATACATCACAGGAGGGGCTGGGGCCTACAATATATACATTACAGGAGGGTCAGGGGGCATAGACGTTACTGGGGGGGGCATAGACGTTACTGGAGTGGCAAACAGCTCTGGTGGCGTACACATTACTGGAATAGGTGGCTTAGCGCTCTGGGGGACCCATATAGTTCTGGGGTGCCGCAGAGACTACTCTGATTCATATATACACACACACAGCTCTGCTTTACACACACACACAGCTCTGCTTCACACACACACACAACTCTGCTTCACTCTCACACACATACAGCTCTGCTTCACACACACACACACACAGCTCTGCTTCACACACACAGCTCTGCTACACACACACAGCTCTGCTACACACACACAGCTCTGCTTCAAATACACACACAGCTCTGCTTCACACACACACACAGCTCTGCTTCACACACACACACACACACACACACACAGCTCTGCTTCACACCACACATCTTTCTTCAGCTCTGCTTCACACACACACACACACACACACACACACACACACAGCTCTGCTTCTCACACACAGCTCTGCTTCACACCACACATCTTTCTTCAGCTCTGCTTCACACACACACACACACACACAGCTCTGCTTCACACACAGCTCTGCTTCACACACACAGCTCTGCTTCACACCACACATCTTTCTTCAGCTCTGCGCCACACACACACACACACACACACACACACACACACAGCTCTGCTTCACACCCCACATCTTTCTTCAGCTCTGCTTCACACACACACACACACACACACACACACACAGCTCTGCATCACACCACACATCTTTCTTCAGCTCTGCCCTTACCTGCTCTGATGCCATCCTCCTGCTGCTCCGGTATAGGCCGCCGTCCTCCTGCTGCTGTTCCGGTGCCGCGGCCATCCTCGTGCTCCGGTGAGTCTCCTTTCCTGGCCGCGGCGTCGGTCTTCTCCTCTGTGGCCACGGTGTCGGTCTTCTTCGCTGCGTTAGCGGCGTGGGTCTTCTCCTCCACATCCGCGGCGTCCTGCTGTGACGTCCGCGGTGTGGGTCTTCTCCTCCACATCCGCGGCATCCTGCTGTGACATCCGTAGCATTGGACGCCGCAGCAGAGCAGGGAGCAGGCACACCTCTGACCCCGGAAGTACAGGTGCTGGTACTTCCGGGTCAATCAGCGTCCCGCGCCCGCAGTTTGTTTTTGCGTCTTAGAGACGCAGATACAAATGAATGTAGGTGCTCCCCCCCCCGAAAACACAGCTGATTTAGACTGTCTTTACGGAGGGGGAGAGGGTGTGAAGAAAAAAAAAAAAATTGGTGACGGGTGGCAAGTATGGCCCTGGTGGTGGGGCCCCCCCTTGGAAGCTCTTTTGGTGGGGGCCCCGGGGCTGAAGCCCCGCCTGCCCCGCCTATAATCCGGCCCTGTGTACAACAATATCCCTTCCAGCTCAACGAAGTGCACCCCAGCATACCTGATGAGGGCTCATCCTGGCCAGCTGCCAGTGGACCTGGATATGGGATTGGAAGCCCCAGAAGCACTTTCTTCGACAGCTGAATGGGACACTCGGCGGAGGGTGCAGTACCGACAGATTCAAGAATATGTTGAGAAGAACTTGAGTCGGAGTCGGGAACAACAGGAGCAGCGCTTCAATCAGAAGCCCTTTCCAGCCTGGAGATGTAGTGCTGAAGCGGAAGAGGAGGACCTACAAGCTGGATGATCAATGGGAGCAAACCCCATATGTCATACAGCCCACAGGATGCGAAGATGGGAAGGCCTACCAGATCAGTCGTGACCAAGGCGGCACTTTGGCCACGGTTTCCCGGGACCATCTAAAGAGGTGCCCACCAGCATTGAGGGCAGCGGCTGAAGTTCCGGTTCCTAAACCGACGGAGAAGGCAAAAGAGGTAATCCACACCGTGATGGGTGACTTCCCAGCGGACTGGCCCACACAGAATGGCGCGGTGATTCTTCCAGTGATACTGTTCCCACAACCCGTGGATGAAGAAGTGATGGAAGTGGACGACCATGAGCCAGTGCCCAGGGATGAACCTGTACCCAGCTCCCCTATGCCTCCGCCTGCCCCACACGATAGCAGGGAAGAGGAACTGATTGTTCCCTCTGCCCCACTGCCTATCCCCACTGACACTGGACCCCAGAGGTCCACTCGTCCCAACCTAGGTAGACCCCCACTTAGGTACAGGGAAACTACTCTTTAAAGAGGGATAAATTCTGTGTGTGTGTTGAAAGTACTGTTTAAAGTTAAAAGAATGAAAAAGAAAAATCAACCGAAGATGTCACCTGATTTGCTGATTTGCACCGGTCGTTGCCGGCAACTGGTCCCCGTTGGGACCCCCTTCACCATTTTTGCATAAGGAACTCCTTATGAACAGGCCCGAGAACTAGCAGGGCAACCACAAACTTGTGGCTTGTAAATAATAATGTTGTTGTGGCTTTCACCGTTACCGCCTCCGGAGAGGCAGATTGGAGGAAGGGCCCGCAGTGGAGCAGGCTGGGGCCCAGCCACCACCGGAACCGGTGGCGATCCTCTGGGGGTTTCAGGGGTTCCCCATGGACGTGGGTCCCCTGAAAAGGACAGAACCCGCTCGGGCAACTTGTGCAGGACTGGGGTCAAGGGGTGCTGCCTGTTTGCTTAGGGGCAGCATCAGGGCCAGGTTGCTTGGGTGGGAGAGAGCGGAAGCCGTAACCGTTTGCAACGTTTAAGTAAGAGTACCTCCCGATGTGGGAAGATGTTATTCTAATTGTAATATGTTTTACCGTTTTTTCTATTTTCCAGTTGGTGAAAATAAAACCGGTGATGGACGGGCAGCCCGCGGACGGTCTGCATTTAACTAAGGGGGAATGTGGCGCCCTGGACAAGCCAGGGGCCACAGAGAATAACACCCCACACTCCCGGTCAGGCACACCGAAGTCAGACACAAAACCCTTGTTGCCTTCCTCCAGGGGCTGATGTTCACACCAGGGGGTGGACCAGGCGGTTGGTCCCGCCCACCGAGGAGTTCACAGTCCTAGAGGCGGGAAAGAGACAGATTAGTGAGATTAGTTGGAGAGGTGAAAGTGGAAGGAAGCGAAGTAGCAGTCGAGCAATCTGAAGTTGGTCCGAGTATGTGGCCCAGACAGATCAGCAAGGTTGGCAGATGGTGGTGACCGTCTGCAGGAGTGGCCGATTGGAGTCTACCGCAAGGACCGTGGACGGGCGGTGGCCCGGCGGTACTGGACCGGTACGCAAAGAGAAGCCAGCACCATCTGGCAGGGGCTTACGGACCCCGGCAAGGCTAGGAGTCGCCGTGAATTTGCCGAATTCGTTAGTGAAGGGAACCTCCTGGGTTTCCCAACAGCCAAGTCCCGACAGAAGGCAACAGTCCAACCAAAAGAGGGAGACACTGCCACCGCCAAGGCAACCGTTTCCCGGGCCAGAGCCTGCGGGCAAAAGGGGCTCCTCCGGCCCACATCCAAGCCGGGGAGCGGGTTACCAGTGGGAACCCATCGGAACCATCTACCGTACATAGGTGCAGGGAAAGGCAGTCACCATCAACCTGCCGGGAGAAACAACACCGCAGCCGTCTGTGGGACCCGTCCATCCAGCCGTGTGTTTTACCGAGAACTGTGTCCTCATCATTGGCTGAGTGAGTACCACCGTGCCGTGCGGCACAGCGCTGCCCCCGCGACCCTGCACCTCACCAGGCCCCGTAACCCGCCTGCCATCTATCCCTACCCCATCATCGAGCCCCGGGACAACCAACCCCCTACCCACGGAGGGGAGAACTAACAACAAAGCTGCTCCCTGTCACCGCTCCCGGGATCCCCGTCCAGAGCAGCGGTGGTGTCACCAATATCACCACAACCGTGGGTGGCGTCACGGACAATAATCAAATCCCCCACCCATCAAATCCCCTTTTCACTCACGGACGAGGAACGCCGCTCGAGTCCCCGGGGTCCGGCCCACCGCTCGAGCCACCACAGAGCAGCCGCAGCAGCAGTGGCCGGACCCGAGCAGTGGGAGAGCGCAGCGTCCCCTCCTCCGCCCGCGACACATACATTACATATATATCATTAGGACTGACCAATAATATCTATTGTGAATGCTGAGAGACCTAGACAAAGGCTAGAACAGAGGTGCAGCGGCCACAGAAATGTGCTAAGTCTCTTGTCAGGACCATGAACCATCAGAGGAACAGTGCGGTGTGCGGCGTATGGTCTGAGCACTGACAGGCGGACCCCCCCACCCCTCTAACCTCTGGAACAATACAGAATAATGGGCCCCACATAGCCCTCCATACAGAATACTGTACTGCACATAGCCCTCCTTACTGAATAATGGGCCTCATATAACCTTCCATACAGAATAATGGGCCCCATATAGCCCTCCATACAGAATAATGTGCCCCACATAGCTCTCCATACAGAATAATGGGCCCCACATAGCTCTCCATACAGAATAATGGACCCCACATAGTCCTCCATACAGAATAATGGGCCCCACATAGCTCTCCATACAGAATAATGGGTCCCACATAGCCCTCCATACAGAATAATGGTCCCCACATAGCTCTCCATACAGAATAATGGGCCCCACATAGTCCTCCATACAGAATAATGGTCCCACATAGCCCTCCATACAGAATAATGGGCCCCACATAGCTCTCCATACAGAATTATGTGCCACACATAGCCCTCCATACAGAATAATGAGCCCCACATAGCCCTCCATACAGAACAATGGGCCCCACATAGCCCTCCATACAGAATAATGGCCCTACATAGTCTCCATACAGAATAATGGGTCCCACTTAGTCCTCCATACAGAATAATGGCCCTACATAGTCTCCATACAGTATAATGGGTGCCACTTGGCCCTCCATACAGAATAATGGGCTCCACATAGCTCTCCATACAGAATAAAGGGCCCCACTTAGTCCTCCATACAGAATAATGGCCCCACATAGTCTCCATACAGTATAATGGGTGCCACTTGGCCCTCCATACAGAATAATGGGCCCCACATAGCCCTGCATACAGAATAATGGGCCCCACCTAGTCCTCCATACTGAATAATGGCCCCACATAGTCCTCCATACAGTATAATGGGTGCCACATAGCCCTCCATACAGAATAATGGACACCACATAGCCCTCCATACAGAATAATGTGCCCCACATAGCTCTCCATACAGAAAAATGGACCACACATAGCCCTCCATACAGAATAATGGGCCCCACATAGTCCTCCATACAGAATAATGGGCCCCACATAGTCCTCCATACAGAATAATGGACCGCACATAGCCCTCCATACAGAATAATGGGCCCCACATAGCCATCCATACAGAATAATGGGTCCCACATAGTCCTCCATACAGAATAATGGACCACACATAGCCCTCCATACAGAATAATGGGCCCCACATAGTCCTCCATACAGAATAATGGGCCCCACATAGTCCTCCATACAGAATAATGGACTGCACATAGCCCTCCATACAGAATAATGGGCCCCACATAGCCCTCCATACAGAATAATGGCCCACATAGCCCTTCATACAGAATAATGGACCGCACATAGCCCTCCATACAGAATAATGGGCCCCACATAGTCCTCCATACAGAATAATGGGCCCCACATAGTCCTCCATACAGAATAATGGGCCCCACATAGTCCTCCATACAGAATAATGGACCGCACATAGCCCTCCATAAAGAATAATGGACCACACATAGCTCTCCATACAGAATAATGGGCCCCACATAGTCCTCCATACAGAATAATGGGCCCCACATAGTCCTCCATACAGAATAATGGGCCCCACATAGTCCTCCATACAGAATAATGGGCCCCACATAGTCCTCCATACAGAATAATGGACCCACATAGCCCTCCATACAGAATAATGTGCTCCACATAGTCCTCCATACAGAATAATGGCCCCACATAGCCCTCCATACAGAATAATGGCCCCACATAGTCCTCCATACAGAATAATGGCCCCACATAGCCCTCCATACAGAATAATGGACCCCACATAACCCTCCATACAGAATAATGGGCCCCACATAGCCCTCCATAGAGAATAATGGGCCCCACATAGCCCTCCATACAGAATAATGGGCCCCACATAGCCCTCCATAGAGAATAATGGGCCCCACATAGCCCTCCATACAGAATAATGGGCCCCACATAGTCCTCCATACAGAATAATGGGCCCCACATAGCCCTCCATAGAGAATAATGGGCCCCACATAGCCCTCCATACAGAATAATGTGCCCCACATAGCTCTCCATACAGAATAATGGGCCCCACATAGCCCTCCATACAGAATAATGGGCCCCACATAGCCCTCCATACAGAATAATGGGCCCCACATAGTCCTCCATACAGAATAATGGGCCCCACATAGTCCTCCATACAGAATAATGGGCCCCACATAGTCCTCCATACAGAATAATGTGCCCCACATAGCTCTCCATACAGAATAATGGGCCCCACATAGCCCTCCATACAGAATAATGGGCCCCACATAGCCCTCCATACAGAATAATGGGCCCCACATAGCCCTCCATACAGAATAATGGGCCCCACATAGTCCTCCATACAGAATAATGTGCCACACATAGCTCTCCATACAGAATAATGGCCCCACATAACCCTCCATACAGAATAATGGCCCCACATAGCCCTCCATACAGAATAATGGCCCCACATAGCCCTCCATACAGAATAATGGGCCCCACATAGCCCTCTATACAGAATAATGGGCGCCACATAGCCCTCCATGCAGAATAATGGCCCCACATAGTCCTCCATACAGAATAATGGGCCCCACATAGCCCTCCATACAGAATAATGGGCCCCACATAGTCCTCCATACAGAATAATGGACCCCACATAGCCCTCCATACAGAATAATGTGCTCCACATAACCCTCCATACAGAATAATGGGCCCCACATAGCCCTCTATACAGAATAATGGGCGCCACATAGCCCTCCATGCAGAATAATGGCCCCACATAGCCCTCCATACAGAATAATGGGCCCCACATAGCCCTCTATACAGAATAATGGGCGCCACATAGCCCTCCATGCAGAATAATGGCCCCACATAGTCCTCCATACAGAATAATGGGCCCCACATAGCCCTCCATGCAGAATAATGGCCCCACATAGTCCTCCATACAGAATAATGGACCCCACATAGCCCTCCATACAGAATAATGGGTCCCACATAGTCCTCCATACAGAATAATGGCCCACATAGCCCTTCATACAGAATAATGGACCGCACATAGCCCTCCATACAGAATAATGGGCCCCACATAGTCCTCCATACAGAATAATGGGCCCCACATAGTCCTCCATACAGAATAATGGGCCCCACATAGTCCTCCATACAGAATAATGGACCGCACATAGCCCTCCATAAAGAATAATGGACCACACATAGCTCTCCATACAGAATAATGGGCCCCACATAGTCCTCCATACAGAATAATGGGCCCCACATAGTCCTCCATACAGAATAATGGGCCCCACATAGTCCTCCATACAGAATAATGGGCCCCACTTAGTCCTCCATACAGAATAATGGCCCCACATAGTCTCCATACAGTATAATGGGTGCCACTTGGCCCTCCATACAGAATAATGGGCCCCACATAGCCCTGCATACAGAATAATGGGCCCCACCTAGTCCTCCATACTGAATAATGGCCCCACATAGTCCTCCATACAGTATAATGGGTGCCACATAGCCCTCCATACAGAATAATGGACACCACATAGCCCTCCATACAGAATAATGTGCCCCACATAGCTCTCCATACAGAAAAATGGACCACACATAGCCCTCCATACAGAATAATGGGCCCCACATAGTCCTCCATACAGAATAATGGGCCCCACATAGTCCTCCATACAGAATAATGGACCGCACATAGCCCTCCATACAGAATAATGGGCCCCACATAGCCATCCATACAGAATAATGGGTCCCACATAGTCCTCCATACAGAATAATGGACCACACATAGCCCTCCATACAGAATAATGGGCCCCACATAGTCCTCCATACAGAATAATGGGCCCCACATAGTCCTCCATACAGAATAATGGACTGCACATAGCCCTCCATACAGAATAATGGGCCCCACATAGCCCTCCATACAGAATAATGGCCCACATAGCCCTTCATACAGAATAATGGACCGCACATAGCCCTCCATACAGAATAATGGGCCCCACATAGTCCTCCATACAGAATAATGGGCCCCACATAGTCCTCCATACAGAATAATGGGCCCCACATAGTCCTCCATACAGAATAATGGACCGCACATAGCCCTCCATACAGAATAATGGGCCCCACATAGTCCTCCATACAGAATAATGGGCCCCACATAGTCCTCCATACAGAATAATGGGCCCCACATAGTCCTCCATACAGAATAATGGGCCCCACATAGTCCTCCATACAGAATAATGGGCCCCACATAGTCCTCCATACAGAATAATGGGCCCCACATAGTCCTCCATACAGAATAATGGACCCACATAGCCCTCCATACAGAATAATGTGCTCCACATAGTCCTCCATACAGAATAATGGCCCCACATAGCCCTCCATACAGAATAATGGCCCCACATAGTCCTCCATACAGAATAATGGCCCCACATAGCCCTCCATACAGAATAATGGACCCCACATAACCCTCCATACAGAATAATGGGCCCCACATAGCCCTCCATAGAGAATAATGGGCCCCACATAGCCCTCCATACAGAATAATGGGCCCCACATAGCCCTCCATAGAGAATAATGGGCCCCACATAGCCCTCCATACAGAATAATGGGCCCCACATAGTCCTCCATACAGAATAATGGGCCCCACATAGCCCTCCATAGAGAATAATGGGCCCCACATAGCCCTCCATACAGAATAATGTGCCCCACATAGCTCTCCATACAGAATAATGGGCCCCACATAGCCCTCCATACAGAATAATGGGCCCCACATAGCCCTCCATACAGAATAATGGGCCCCACATAGTCCTCCATACAGAATAATGGGCCCCACATAGTCCTCCATACAGAATAATGGGCCCCACATAGTCCTCCATACAGAATAATGTGCCCCACATAGCTCTCCATACAGAATAATGGGCCCCACATAGCCCTCCATACAGAATAATGGGCCCCACATAGCCCTCCATACAGAATAATGGGCCCCACATAGCCCTCCATACAGAATAATGGGCCCCACATAGTCCTCCATACAGAATAATGTGCCACACATAGCTCTCCATACAGAATAATGGCCCCACATAACCCTCCATACAGAATAATGGCCCCACATAGCCCTCCATACAGAATAATGGCCCCACATAGCCCTCCATACAGAATAATGGGCCCCACATAGCCCTCTATACAGAATAATGGGCGCCACATAGCCCTCCATGCAGAATAATGGCCCCACATAGTCCTCCATACAGAATAATGGGCCCCACATAGCCCTCCATACAGAATAATGGGCCCCACATAGTCCTCCATACAGAATAATGGACCCCACATAGCCCTCCATACAGAATAATGTGCTCCACATAACCCTCCATACAGAATAATGGGCCCCACATAGCCCTCTATACAGAATAATGGGCGCCACATAGCCCTCCATGCAGAATAATGGCCCCACATAGCCCTCCATACAGAATAATGGGCCCCACATAGCCCTCTATACAGAATAATGGGCGCCACATAGCCCTCCATACAGAATAATGGCCCCACATAGTCCTCCATACAGAATAATGGGCTCCACATAGTCCTCCATACAGAATAATGGGCTCCACATAGCCCTCCATGCAGAATAATGGCCCCACATAGTCCTCCATACAGAATAATGGGCCCCACATAGCCCTCCATGCAGAATAATGGCCCCACATAGTCCTCCATACAGAATAATGGACCCCACATAGCCCTCCATACAGAATAATGTGCTCCACATAGTCCTCCATACAGAATAATGGCCCCACATAGCCCTCCATACAGAATAATGTGCTCCACATAGTCCTCCATACAGAATAATGGCCCCACATAGCCCTCCATACAGAATAATGGGCCCCACATAGCTCTCCATACAGATTAATGGACCCACATAGCCCTCCATACAAAATAATGGGCTCCTGGCAATGTGGGTCAAATAAAATCAGGCTGCGGCCCAGATTTGGCCCTCGGGACAGATTTTGACATATGTGATCTATATGGTCAGCTATGGAATGTAATTTTACAAATATGCCTGAGTAAGCCCCTGAGGGACCCATGGCCCCCACCAAGGTTGAACGGCTCATTGGCAGCCATTACCGCTTCACCTCCCATACGGAGACGGGAAAACATGGAACATTAGAAATTCATGGAAACCTTAGCTCATAGAGACGAGACAGAGCGCGGAGAATGCCAACAGGACTGAAGACTAAAGGCTGAAGATTACAGGCAGAAGGCTGCAGGAATGGGACCGATAATGAAGGAATAGAAAAGGGAAGTCGTGGACCAAGTCAAAAATCCATCCGATGAAGACAGTAGAGTGAAGCCATAGATCAGTGCTGGATGGCAGGCAGAGCATAAAGCCTAAGGAGATAACACACAGGGCTTACCATAGGCAAGCAGCGAGGCCGGGGGGGCTCCTCCAGAGATCACTGGCACAAGAATGTACTCAGATTAAATTCTGCAGGGGATTATTATTTCATATTACAGTAAATCATGAATGGAAAATGTAAAAGCAGACACTTAGTGAGGGACTAAGCGGCAGCCAGGGCAGAGGTCCCAGCCCCAATCCCCCAGGATCGGACGTCTGCTCGGCTAATTGTATATATTATATCATTTAGAAATGTACAAAATCATTATAGACCATCCCATCACCACCTCCTGACATCCCTATTGTATATACACTTTGTATTCTCATTTTCTTAAAATTCACAATTGTGCCATCCCTCCTTTTTTCCGATGAGAAATGTATGAATAAATTGACAACTGGCCGTTAACAGGTGTATATCCTGTGTCATGGTCATCTCTCTGATGTAGAGAGTAGTGACAGGTTCTGGACCAAAGTGTCTTTGCCTTGTGACTTTGCAATAAAAATGTATTCCTTTTCCTTTGGGGAGGAGAGGGTTAATGTCGGTATTCCTTGCCAGCAAGTGTTCTATTCACTTTCTCAGGTGTTTCCGGTTTGGACCACTACCAGTGCCTATATATACCCTCTACTTCCTGTAGAGGGTGCCGGTTATTCCCTAATCTCATTTGGATGCTTGGCCTGGAGGTGCCCTCTCTGCAAGTTGCTGTGTAGGCTGCTGTTTTAGTGCTGACTGCAGCAGTCTGTAGTTGTGTTTCCTCCTGTCTGTCTTTCCTTCCCCTATTGTGTTATTAGTGCAGCGGTGGGGCTAGCGTCCCTGTTGTGTCCCATGAATGGGAACAACCTGTTGTTTATATTTCTTGCATTGCATATTTTTCCTCCTATCAGGAAATTCCTTATTGTTACTAGGTAGATTTAGACTATATGAAGTTTGTCCCTATGTTCCTCCCTTAGTTGGCTTCTGTATAGAATGCTCCTCCCTTCTCCTTCAGTTTATTCTAGAGAGGAAGCATTTCTGAAGACACATGTCTATAACCCTGTACAGATTATTCCTTTTCACCTGCCTTTACTTTGTACTTAATACAAGATTCTAGAAGAAAACTACAGCGTTTCTCCTTGTCTTTCTACAAGTCATCGTTTCTGACTGAGTTAAAACTATCTGTGGATGCCGGTAGTGTGAGTACAATCATACAGTTATCTAAGGGACTGATAATTAGAGCGGTTGGTATTCATAGCTACCAGGAAGAGACAGAATAGTCCCTCACCTGTCAACTCACTAGCAAGGGCTATTACAGAATCTGCCAGATAACCTGTTCAGCAACAGGTGCAGAACCTGTATAAGGACTGGTTAGGAGTGCAGGGTACAGCTGAAGGTAGGTGAAGGAGGTATCCCATCTTCCCCCTCACTAGTGCTAGGGCCCATCGTTGTTAATGTGTCCCGGATGTACCCCTTATGCTGTAGTGTGTCGTATCGTGCGCCATACTTTCCGTTGACACCCTTACATTGTCCAATCACAGACACACAGGGAACCACCCACGCTGACAAGGGGAATGATAACACCCAGTTGTCAATCAATGACGAATAAAAGAAAAATGGCGCAATGAAAAGTTATGGGGAAAAAATTATTCTTAATATAACTTAAAGGAGGGTGTCCACATTGAGGGATTTGATATTTGATTACATTAAAATAAAATATTTTTGGCTAAAAATCATTTTTGTTATAGCGTTCCATTAAAAATGTGGATGCATTTGCCTTTTTATACCCACTGTGATCCACTATCTATTGCTGGCTGCTGAGTGAGTTAACTGAGAATTTGTCAGTGAGCTCTTACTGACAGTCCAATAGGAAAGTTTCTAAATCTTTTATCTGCATTTTTAGCTGATTTATGAACATGATTAGAAAATCCAGTAAGAAGTTAAAAAAAAACCCAGTTTTTAAAAATATAAAAAAAACTCACAAAAGTTCAAATCATCACCCTTTTGTCCCAATGAAAATAAAATAGTTAAATTACACATTTGTGTTCAGAAATGAATAATCTATCAAAATATAAAATAAATTAATCCGATTGGTAAACAGAGTAATGAAAAAAAGACAAAAAAAATCAAGATGCCAGAATTACGTTTTTTTGGCCGGCACAACATTGTAGTGAAATACAATAAAAGCCAATCAAAATATTGATTCTACCCAAAAATAGTATAATTAAAAATGTCAGCTCAAGATGCAAAAAATTAGCCGTCACACAGCACCAGATCCTAAAAAATGGAAAAAAAATGATGATTCTTGGAAAATGGTGACAAATGCAGGTCTGTGAACTAAGTTAACCTAATGTGAGGTCACTGAGGTCAATGAGGTCACTGGAGGTCAGTTTACCTGCAGTCACAGGTGGGGAACCGTGGGAACCTCCAGCTGTGACCACAGATAAACTGAGTGACGTCACCGCTCACAGCTGTGGCTTAATCAGTCTCTGCCTGAAGCCACAGCATGCAGACATGATTTGTACCTGTGCACCGTGACATCAGTGTGAGCAGAACCAGAATTGTTGTGGGACCTTGTGTGGATTAAGTCAGAACTGGGTGTTTGGGGTTACCAAATTGGAAAAAATGGGTGGGGGTTTATTGTATTTTATGTCAAATAAAAGATTTTTTTCAGTGTTTGTTTATCTCTTTTCACAGATTAGCAATTGGCGGTTCTCATAGTAACCTCCCATTACTAATCTAGGGCTTAGTGGCAGCTGTGAGCTGTCATTAACTCCATATATTACCCCAATTGCCACCGCACCAGGGCAATCTGGACGAGCCGAGTTAAGTGCTGGGATTGTCACATCTAACAGATGCAACAATTTTGGGCAGCTACACTTTGCTGTTTTTAGGCTGGAGGGCTAATAACCATGGGTTTCCCCAGCCTGAGAATACCAGCCCCCAGCTGTCGGCTTTATCAGGGCTTCATATCAAAATTGGGGGTGGGGGACCGCGCGTTGATTTTTTTATATTACTTATTTATATAATTTTGTTAAAAAGCCGCATGCGATTCCTTTTACTTTGATGCACAGCCAAGATAAGCGCATGGCTGGGGCTTGCAGCCTGTAGCCGTTTGCTTTATCTGCACTGTGTATCACTATATACAGGTGACTCTACGCCAAATTTTTATTTACTTATTTATTTTTACAACACTATAGAGACGCAGACAGCGTGTATGATTTCAAGCAATCAGACGTTGCCACACAGGGCGTGGGAGCGGTCTGACTGCAACCAATCAGAGACGCTAGCATTGCCGGTGGGCGGGGAAGCAGTGAATATGCATGAGGGTAATGAGCAGTCCTGGAAGTAGTGTTACTGCCGCACAGGACACTCGGTAAGTATAACCTTCCTGCTTTCTTCCCTTTTTCCTTTCTTTTTTTTATTATCCGGGTGGCAAAATCCAGATACCACACGGAGTTCCCTGAGTAGTCCAGGCCCAGGGTCGGTGCACAGATCCCGAATTTTACAGTCTGGGTACGCCCATCACTTCTCCCAGTGTCTTTTATCGCTTGTAGCCCTGATGGAGCCTGAAGGAGCTCAGTGCTGAGCTGATGGTGCCTGTAACTCACAAGCATAGTTTTTGGCTCCTGGGGAGGGTGAGTAAAGCACAGTTTGTTTATTTAAAACAAAAAAAAACAGCAGCCAAGAGAAAGGGCTTGTCTGAATCCAGAAACCCCCTTTAAGATGAACAAACACATCAGTTGATGTAGCAAGGTTTATTCAATTTGCATGGAAACTGATGACCATCTTATGTGTGGTGGATGCTCCGCCAGTTATCAATCAGCCTAGGTCTAAAGATAAAAGGATCAGGCATATTGAATTTCACCATGCCTGATCCTTATGTTCTCAGGGAAGATGAGATTTCGCAAAAAAGGGTCTTTCAGCAGGTTATTCTACCCTCCTCATTAATAATCTATGCACGCTCGGCCAAACTGAGCTGGCATGTTTGTGGATGAGGGGCAGCCAAGCCAAGGGGGCTAGCCGTCAGTTATTGCCTATGGCCACCGTTAGGATTCACGAGCTTCAGGAAGATCACTCCACCTTGTGCTCAAGATGGTTGTGTCCAGAATATAAGAAGATGCAGATAGCTTCGCTCTACGGCAAGAAATATCTAAGTACTGTATTGAAATTGACAGGTGCAGGAACACAGGGACTGATCAGTTCCTCATTACAACAACAATAGTGCAATCATCTCTAAGTAATTAACTGAATCAATCCTCTCCGGGGCTGAACCGACGGAACTCAATCCCGGCCAAGACGAGAAGGATCTACTGAACGTCAGCAGCAGAAACAGAACAAACTGTCTTGGCACGAAAAGATGACATGAACAAACAACACATGCAGCATGGAAAATATATGTCAAGAAAGAAATATTGAATTACCTATTAGGGATATGCCCTGAGCGGAGCACGGCTGTCACTTCTATGGATCAAGAACATGGACAAAATCATTACACGACATTGAACATTTCACCAAGGTCTTCTCCTCCACCTTCCTCCTATAATGCTGCCCAACTGCTAGGGGAACCATGAATGGGTGCGATCTCCTGATACATGCAGCAAATGGCTCTAAATAATTTTAACAACATTGCGGAGGAAGAGTGAATAATCTACTATATAAAGTATAGCAGTCTTATTAGTTATCATTTTGCTAAGTATTACGGTAACTCATAATGATACATACATGAAGGTCTCATAGAGAAAGCCTGTGAGTCCTGCTTCCTCTGCCCAATCAGAGAAGGCCTGTGAGTCCTGCTTCTCCCACTCATAGAGAAAGCCTGTGAGTCCTGCTTCCCCCGCCCACTCATAGAGAAAGCCTGTGAGTCCTGCTTCCCCCGCCCACTCATAGAGAAAGCCTGTGAGTCCTGCTTCCCCCGCCCACTCATAGAGGAAGCCTGTGAGTCCTGCTTCCCCCGCCCACTCATAGAGAAAGCCTGTGAGTCCTGCTTCCCCCGCCCACTCATAGAGAAAGGCTGTGAGTCCTGCTTCCCCCACTCACTCATAGAGAAAGCCTGTGAGTCCTGCTTCCCCCACTCACTCATAGAGAAAGCCTGTGAGTCCTACTACCCCCACCCACTCAGAGAAGGCCTGTGAGTCCTACTTCAACCACCCACTCATAGAGAAAGCCTGTGAGTTCTGTTTCAACTACCCACTCATAGAGAGAGCCTGTGAGTCCTGCTTCCTCCGTCCACTCATAGAGAAAGCCTGTGAATCCTGCTTCCCCCGCCCACTCATAGAGAAAGCCTGTGAGTCCTGCTTCCCCGCCCACTCATAGAGAAAGCCTGTGAGTCCTGCTTCCCCCACCCTCTGATAGAGAAAGCCTGTGAGTCCTGCTTCCCCCACCCTCTCATAGAGAAAGCCTGTGAGTCCTGCTTCCCCACCCTCTCATAGAGAAAGCCTGTGAGTCCTGCTTCCCCACTCACTCATAGAGAAAGCCTGTGAGTCCTGCTTCCCCGTCCATTCATAGAGAAAACCTGTGAGTCCTGCTTCCCCGCCCACTCATAGAGAAAGCCTGTGAGT
The DNA here is from genome assembly GCF_048569485.1 of Anomaloglossus baeobatrachus. Classification (NCBI taxonomy): domain Eukaryota; kingdom Metazoa; phylum Chordata; class Amphibia; order Anura; family Aromobatidae; genus Anomaloglossus; species Anomaloglossus baeobatrachus. Next base: position 32,900,279 of record NC_134361.1, read on the forward strand.
CCTGCTTCCCCACTCACTCATAGAGAAAGCCTGTGAGTCCTGCTTCCCCGCCCACTCATAGAGAAAGCCTGTGAGTCCTGCTTCCCCCCGCCCACTCATAGAGAAAGCCTGTGAGTCCTGCTTCCCCCACCCCCTCATAGAGAAAGCCTGTGAGTCCTGCTTCCCCACTCACTCATAGAGAAAGCCTGTGAGTCCTGCTTCCCCTGTCCACTCATAGAGAAAACCTGTGAGTCCTGCTTCCCCGCCCACTCAGAGAAAGCCTGCTTCTGTCGCGGGCGGAGGAGGGGACGCTGCGCTCTCCCACTGCTCGGGTTCGGCTGCCGCTGCTGCTGCGGCCTCTGCTGCTCAGTGGCTCGAGCGATGGGCCGGATCCCGGGGACTCGAGCGGCGCTCCTCGCCCGTGAGTGAAAAGGGGATTGGTTTTGGGGATTTATTGTCCGTGACGCCACCCACGGTTGTGGTGATTGTGTGAACACCACCGCTGCTCTGGACGGGGATCCCGGGAGCGGTGACAGGGAGCAGCTTTGTTGTTATTTCTCCCCTCCGTGGGTAGGGGGTTGGTTGTCCCGGGGCCCGGTGATGGGGTAGGGATAGATGGCAGGCCGGGTGCGGGGCCTGGTGAGGTGCAGGGTCGCGGGGGCAGCGCTGTGCCTCACGGCACGGTGGTACTCACTCAGCCTGAGACGTTGACACAGTTCTCGGTAAAACACACGGCTGGAAAGACTGTTCCCACGGACGGCTGCTGTTGCTTTTCCCCGGTAGTTACCGGTGACTGTCTCTTTCCCTGCACCTTCTGGAATGTTGGTAGCGATGGATTCCCACCGGTTACCCGCTCCCCGACTTGGATATGGGCCGGAGGAGCCCCTCTTTGCCCGCAGGCGCTGGCCCTGAGAAACTGGTGCCTTGGCGGTGGCGGTGTCTCTCCCTCACGGTTGGACTGTTGCCTTCAATCGGGACTTAGTTGTTTGGAGACCCGGAGGTCCCCTTCACTGACGGATTTGGCAAATTCACGGCGACTCCTAGCCTTGCCGGGATCCGAAAGGCCCCTGCCAATGGTGCTGGCTTCTCCTTGTGTACCGGTCCGGTACCGCCGGGCCACCACCGGTCCACGGTCCTTACGGCACCTCCGATAGGCCACTCCTGCAGACGGTCACCGCTGTCTGCTAACCTTGCTGTCTCTGTCCGGGGCACACACCCGGACCAACTTCAGGCTTTCAAACTGTCACTTTCTCCTTCACTTCAACTCCTCTCACTTGCTCCTCTACCACTCAACTCTAACTTCAACTCACATCTCTCCTCATCTGCCTGGTTTTCCCGCCTCCAGGACTGTGAACTCCTCGGTGGGCGGAGCCAACTGCCTGGCCCACCCCCTGGTGTGGACATCAGCCCCTGGAGGAAGGCAACAAGGGTTTCTGGTCTAGCTTAGGTGTACCTATCCGGGGTGTAGGGTGTGGTGATGTCATTACCTGTGACCCCTGGCTTGCCCAGGGCGTCACACTTCCCCCACCCTCTCATAGAGAAAGCCTGTGAGTCCTGCTTCCCCACTCAGTTATAGAGAAAGCCTGTGAGTCCTGCTTCTCCGCCCACTCATAGAGAAAGCCTGTGAGTCCTGCTTCCCCCGCCCACTCATAGAGAAAGCCTGTGAGTCCTGCTTCCCCTGCCCACTCATAGAGAAAGCCTGTGAGTCCTGCTTCCCCCGCCCACTCATAGAGAAAGCCTGTGAGTCCTGCTCCCTCCGCCCACTCATAGAGAAAGCCTGTGAGTCCTGCTTCCCCACTCACTTATAGAGAAAGCCTGTGAGTCCTGCTTCTCCGCCCACTCATAGAGAAAGCCTGTGAGTCCTGCTTCCCCCGCCCACTCATAGAGAAAGCCTGTGAGTCCTGCTTCCCCTGCCCACTCATAGAGAAAGCCTGTGAGTCCTGCTTCCCCTGCCCACTCATAGAGAAAGCCTGTGAGTCCTGCTTCCCCTGCCCACTCATAGAGAAAGCCTGTGAGTCCTGCTTCCCCCGCCCACTCATAGAGAAAGCCTGTGAGTCCTGCCTCTCCCGCCCACTCGTAGAGAAAGCCTATGAGTCCTGCTTCCCTCTCCCACTCATAGAGAAAGCCTGTGAGTCCTGCTTCCCCCGCCCACTCATAGAGAAAGCCTGTGAGTCCTGCCTCTCCCGCCCACTCGTAGAGTGGGTCTGCTTTAGATATATATTACTGATAAGTATTCCTACGACGTCTCCTATGTGTTAGTGAAAAAACTAGACAAAATTCAGAGATTTTGGTTGCATTATGTGAATAATTCTAAAATTGCACTTACTGCAATATAACATATGGCTGTTGCAAAAAAAAAAATTAAAAAGTTATCGCATCAGCCAAAATGACAAAAAAAACTACAATGTGATCTATGGCTCATTACCTTACAGCAGATCTGTCAGTTCTACTATTAGACAATACAGCAGACTTTTTTTGCTATTTTGGTCAGCTGGCGAGCGGACCGTATCCGTAATACAATGCTGTTACATGGGGCTGCATATTCGGCTGACAGATGTGCTTTATACGAGGCTGTTACATAATCACACAGGTAACTGGCAGGAAAAACACAATAATCGCTCCGTGTTCTCTGAGCTTCACAATAACAATCCATAAAGGCTCGGAGATTTCATACAAAAAGCAGAAAAGCCAAGGCTGGCAAACAAAGTCCAGGAGCTATCCCTCCGCCACACTCGTGCCTGACCTTCCTGACAACTGTTCGGTGCGGCCATTTGTGCACAGGAGGAGATTGCTGGAAGGAGAACTCCAACCGAGAAGCCGAGCTCAGCGATGGACGCAGCCATGGTAGGAGTTGGAGGAGGTAGCAGGTCCACCTGGGTATTGGTCCATGGGAGTCCAAAGCCTCATAAAAAGTCTTTGCTGTGGGTGTGAGTTGTGATTTTATCCAATATTAAAATTACATTTCCCAATCTTGTAGCAATAAAAAAGGCCATCATGTACTCATAAATCCATAGCTCTATAGGTGGTAAACTGAGCAAACCCTGAAAATGCCCTGGCTAATGAGAAGCAGGTGTGGTTCACTAGACCCACCGCTTCACTAATATGACACAAGGTAAGATAAGAAAAAGAGGGGAAAACAGCAACAAAAAAGGATAATGTCTGACATCTGAAAAACTCCTAGACAGGACCTTCCACCAAGGAGGCCAGAATACAATGTATTTGTATCTTCAGCAAGGATAGCTGGAAAACACCAGTACTTAAACCTGAAGGGTTGTGGCTACAAAGCAGCTGCAGCTGAAATACTCTGCTGGGAGCTGCTGACTACAAAACTGACATTACCTCCTTAGGTCCCAAAGGAAATGAAACTAAGTTTAAATATAAAGCCTTAGATGGAAATAAGTGACTCTAGTCCTGAATCTGTCACTAATCTTCAAAGATAGAGAGATGACCATAACACTTCTCCGATGTCTATGATCAGTGCAGGGAGGTGGGGGTGTCGATCCACAGTTAGACAGGCTAGCAAGAGTTAATCCCTGCCAGGCTGCTTGTTAGTCTCTTTGATCCCATACTTTGGGGGATCGAGTCCTGTTCGTTCCACTCCTATATATACTGGCTGGCCTATTCCATGAATGCCAGCTATAGCTTACCTATACTGGTCTAGTGAGCTGTTGTTATCCAGACTTACTGATGGTTTTTGTGCATTATTGCTGTGAGCAGTTGTGCTGTTAACCCTTATTGTCTTTTTGTTGATGCCTTCCTGCTCTTACTTTCCTCCTTAGTCTGTTACTGTTAAACTACATTTAACTATACAGCCTTAGATGGAAATGAATGACTCTAGTCCTAAACCTTTCACTAGTCTTCAAAAATAGAGAGACGACCGTGACACTTCTCTTATATCTGTGATCAGTGCAGGGAGACGCGGTTGTCGACCCACAGACTTAGACAGGCTAGCAAGAGTTAATCCCTGCCAGGCTGCTTATTAGTCTCTCTGATCACCTGCTTTGGGGGATCCAGTCATGCTCATTCCACTCCTATATCTGCTGGCTGGTCTATTCCATTAATGCCAGCTATAGCTTACCTATACTGGTCTGGTGAGGTGTTGTGATCCAGACTTAATGATGGTTGTTGTGTATTATTGGTTGTGGTGTTAATCCTTGTTGTCTTTTTGTTGCTGCCTTCCTGCTCTTGTTTTCCTCCTTAGTCTGTTACTGTTTATTCCTGTGAGTTTGCAGTGTGGCTAAGTTTTGGTTTCCCCCTGTCTGTCTTAAACTGTGTTTCCATCACACTCCTGCCCCTTCCTTTCCTGAGGAGGGGGTAACAGATTTGATCTGGTCATAAGAATAGAAAGGCATTGGACTGAGGCATCTCCACCATCAGTGGTAATCCGGATGTCAGGGATAGCATAGGGACCCCTAGTGTGAGAGACAGTATAGGAGCCTGTTCTTTGCTATCCTGCAGTCACATTGTGACATTGAGACCCTGATTCCACCAATGTGCCTCTTACTGGGCTGCTTACTGTAGTTTTAATAAAATCAGTTTCATCAACAGGAGATTATTACTGGCGGACTAGTAAATGTGCCATGTAGCCCTTCATATTTCTGAGGTCTGACTAACCCCACTTACACCACTGATTGGCAGCTTTCTGCCTATGTGCAGTGTACACAGACAGCTGCCAATCAGTGGTGTGGGCGGGGTTATATACAGCTCAGTATTCAGAGAACTGCTAGATCTGCAGCAGATGTGATACTATAAAAAAAAACTGCAAATGGAATAAAGGTTATAGCACACCTGGAATTATGGGTGCTCAAGAAGGGTTCAAACCCGTCATTAGATACAAGAGAACTTGGCACACCAAAATTGAATATAAGGACTTTATTAATCAGGCAATCCCAAAAAATGTACGTTTCGACCCCTACATTTGGGTCTTCATCAGACACCATATATTTTTGTGTAGGGATATGCCTTTAAGATGGCCCTTCTCCTGCATGTAAAACACTCTGTTATACCGCGCCTTCACAACTATACAGTACAGCAATCTGATTTATCTATAAATCTCATCGTGATATTGACAAATAGTCCGGAAGTGATAATGTCCTGCTGATAAAACACTGATTATATTGAAACAACAACACACAGCTCAATAAGTGACAAAAAACTGGAATCAGGGTTTCTGACCCAACATCATGTTACTCTCAGATTACATAGCAAAAATCTGCTGACAGGTTCCCTTTAATCAATCTGCCCCAGTATTTCTTGAGTTATCTGTAGGGTGCCTCGTGCCATACTTATCTTGATACAGTCCCGTAGCCCAAATATTGTGCAACATGATCGTCGTCTATTCTCTACTGGAATATTGAAGCTCATAATGCTCAACCTTTCATTGTCTATAGGACTGAAAGCCAAGTCCCATAGACTATGAGAGGAGCAATGGTCGAGCATGTTCCCCTCCACTGAACCCTGCAGCGCCTGTTTCCCAGGTTCTGCAGCCACTTCTCAGGATCCCTTGTGGTCCGGCTGATGGCCAAACTGATATTCTACGATACCTTACGGTTTGCATGAACCCTTTTGACACCTTTCGAAACTCCTATTTCGGAAGTTAAAGAATTTCTTTTTGGACCCCCGAACATTTTTTGCAGTTCAGTTTCATTAAAAATGTTTGTACTGTTTGGCTTTAAAGACTCTGTCATTCAGCTGATTTTTATGGGGGCATTATAACTATTTTATCTTTTTTTTTAGCTGATTTATGACCACATCAAAGTTCACCTCATCTTTGATGTGGTCTGTGGTTGTAAATAAGCTAAAAGAAGCTCAAAAAAGCTAGATAAAAGAGTTACAAACTCCCAAGTTCACTGACAGATTCTTAGTTAACTCATTTTACAACCAAAAATGTGCAGGAAAACCAAGAGCTTGCAAAAGTCAAATGGTGCAGACATTTTTGTAAACATTATTTTTAGCCCTGAATACATGCATTTCATTAAAACAAATGTCTCCAAGGGGCCCGTATCCTTTAAGTGTGCAGAAAAGGAAAAGATTAAGACGTCTGTATCCAAATAATTGAACAGCAGAACAAAGAGGAAACTGTTCCGACTGCTAGCACCTTCATTGCGGCACAAAACACCTCTCAGTGTGGCTGGATCACAGATGGCAGTGGGGGCCTGCAGCACCCAGCAAGGAAAGGGTTTGAAGGATCTTTATAGAGCTGCATTTTTTTTCCATAAACAGCGCCTCTCTTATCCATGAGCTCTCTCTGGTATTGCAACCCAGTTCAATAGGACCAATCTTCTCACAGATGGCAGTGAGGGCCTGCAGCACCCAGCAAGGGAAGGGGGAAGGGTTTGAAGGATCTTTATAGGGCTGTGTTTTTTTCCATAAACAGTCCCTCTCTTTTCCATGAGCTCTGTCTGTCTGGTATTGCATTCCAGTTCAATAGGACAAAACTTCACACAGATGGTAGTGGGGGCCTGCAGCACCCAGCAAGGGAAGGGTTTGAAGGATATTTAAAAGGCTACATTTTTTCCATAAACAGTTCCTCACTTATCCATGAGCTCTGTCTGGTATTGGAGCCCAGTACAATAGGACTAAACTTTATAGGGCTACTTTTTTTTCCATAAACAGCACCCCTATTTTCCATGAACTCTTTCTGGTATTGCAATAGGACTAACTTCTCACAGATGGCAATGGGGGACTGCAGCACCCAGCAAGGGAAGGGGTTGAAGATTCTTTATAGGGCTACTTTTTTTTCCATAAACAGCACCCCTATTTTCCATGAACTCTTTCTGGTATTGCAATAGGACTAACTTTTCACAGATGGCAGTGGGGGCCTGCAGCACCCATCAAGGGAAGGGTTTAAAGTATCTTTATAGGGCTGCATTTTTTCCATTAACAGAGCTTCTCTTATCCATGAGCTCTGTCTGGTATTGTACCCCAAACGTCTCACAAATGGCAGTAGGGACCTGCAGCACCCAGCAACAGAAGGGTTTGAAGATTCTTTATAGGGCTGCAGTTTTTCCATAAACAGCGTCTCTCTTATCCATGAGCTCTGACTGGTATTGCTATCCAGTTCAATAGGACTAAACCTCTCACAGATGGTAGTGGGGGCCTGCAATACCCAGCAAGGGAAGGCTCTGAAGGATCTTTATAAGGCTGCATTTTTTTTTCCATAAACAGCGCCTCTCTTATCCATGAGCTCTCTCTGGTATTGAAACCCAGTTCAATAGGACTAATCTTCTCACAGAGGGCAGTGGGGGCCTGCAGCACCCAGCAAGGGAGGGGTTTGAAGGATCTTTATAGTGCTGCGTTTTTTTGTTTTTTTTTCGTTAAACAGCGCCTCTCTTATTCACTCTCTCTGTCTGGTATTGTACCCCAAACTTCTCACAAATGGCAGTGGGGGCCTGCAGCACCCAGCAAGGGAAGGGTTTGAAGATTCTTTATAGGGCTGTGTGTTTTTTTCATAAACAGTGCCTCTCCTTTCCATGAGGTCTGTCTGGTATTGCAATTAAGTTCAATTTTACTAAATTGCAATACCAGTTACAGCCAAGGGGCAAGAGTGGCGCTGTCTGTGACCAAATAAAAGCAAACCTGCTATTTTTGCAATAAAAAAGCTTTGCAAAAATCAAACCCTAAGTAGCATAATGACAATGATGAAAGTATAAGGGATTGTGACTGATTGTTTCCACTCATTTTAGCACGAAAGGACATAATGACTATTATTGGCAGCGCCGCTCACAGCCTCATTCTGTCTATGGCACCTGTAGTAAAGAGCCTTCAGGATAATAGTTCAATTATGTGAATTCCGATATTCAGACGGTGGGGGGATGAACACTTTATCATTAATAGCTGCTGCGGATCTGATATAAGCCGAGCAAGGTCAGGATCACACGAGAATTTACCCACAAATGTCCATCTGTTATCAAACCACTGCCAGGAGAAGGTCACGTCCATGTGCCGGAGTCAGGGCCAGGAGTGACGAGAAGTTAGCTGTTAACGCTGTGTGCGAGAAATGCATAAATGATGTGAAAATATTATTTATGTCTGGTTTCTATGTAAATTGAATATTAAAAATGAGCACCCCCTGTGCTGAAAAGAGGGGCTCTCTAAGATCACAGTGAATTATTGCATTAAATATCTCTTTCTTCTCACTCTTAAGTCCACAATTCCGAGCGGATTCACTGTTTCATTCAAAACTTGGCTTTACTGACACAGAGCACCAAATCTTCTGCCACAACAATAATTTAAAATGTGAAGTGCAGCCACCACTAGAGGGAGCAATAGAGCCTACTGCATACATTCCTATGATTGAGGACACTGTATAAACTGTATGCAGGAAGCTCCTGAGCTCCCCCTAATGGTGTTTTTTGTTTGATTTTTTTTTTTTAAGTCCATGCTTATGTGTGGAGCTCTAGGGTAGAAAAACAAAACATTGTCCTAACCCAAAAAAAAAATCACTCCAGAGCATTGTTCACTGTGTCGCCAATCTGTGTAACTTGCTTTCCACTATACAGTGTCCATAAGAATCAAGTATCAGAATAAAGGTTAACTTGATACAAATGACCCTGAGATGTGAAACATGACTCCGGCATATATGATCCTGTTACCCGAACCTGACAGGTAATCTTACATATGACTCTGACATATGCCTCCGATACCAGAACTTAACATGTGACTCTGACTTATGACTCCGATACCAGAACTTAATATGTGACTCTGACATATGACTCCGATACCAGAACTTAATATGTGACTCTGACATATGACTCCGATACCAGAACTTAATATGTGACTCTGACATATGACTCCGATACCAGAACTTAACATGTGACTCTGACATATGACTCCGATACCAGAACTTAATATGTGACTCTGACATATGACTCCGATACCAGAACTTAACATGTGACTCTGACATATGACTCCGATACCAGAACTTAATATGTGACTCTGACATATGACTCCGATACCAGAACTTAACATGTGACTCTGACATATGACTCCGATACCAGAACTTAACATGTGACTATGACATATGACTACGATACCAGAACTTAATATGTGACTCTGACATATGACTCCGATACCAGAACTTAATATGTGACTCTGACATATGACTCCGATACCAGAACTTAACATGTGACTATGACATATGACTACGATACCAGAACTTAATATGTGACTCTGACATATGACTCCGATACCAGAACTTAACATGTGACTATGACATATGACTACGATACCAGAACTTAATATGTGACTCTGACATATGACTACGATACCAGAACTTAACATGTGACTCTGACATATGACTCTGATACCAGAACTTAATATGTGACTCTGACATATGACTACGATACCAGAACTTAATATGTGACTCTGACATATGACTACGATACCAGAACTTAATATGTGACTATGACATATGACTCCGATACCAGAACTTAACATGTGACTCTGACATATCACTACGATACCAGAACTTAATATGTGACTCTGAAATATGACTCCGATACCAGAATTTAACACGTGATTCTGACATATGACTCCGATACCAGAACTTAACATGTGACTCTGACATATGACTCTGATACCAGAACTTAATACATGATTCTGACATATGACTCCGATACCAGAACTTAACATGTGACTCTGACATATGACTCTGATACCAGAACTTAATATGTGATTCTGAAATATGACTCCGATACCAGAACTTAATATGTGACTCTGACATATGACTACGATACCAGAACTTAATATGTGATTCTGACATATGACTCCGATACCAGAATTTAACACGTGATTCTGACATATGACTCCGATACCAGAACTTAATACATGATTCTGACATATGACTCCGATACCAGAACTTAACATGTGACTCTGACATATGACTCTGATACCAGAACTTAATATGTGATTCTGACATATGACTCCGATACCAGAACTTAATATGTGTCTCTGACATATGACTCTGATACCAGAACTTAATATGTGATTCTGACATATGACTCCGATAACAGAACTTAATATGTGACTCTGACATATGACTCTGATACCAGAACTTAATATGTGATTCTGACATATGACTCCGATACCAGAACTTAATATGTGACTCTGACATATGACTCTGATACCAGAACTTAATATGTGATTCTGACATATGACTCCGATAACAGAACTTAATATGTGTCTCTGACATATGACTCCAGTACCAGAACTTAACATGTGACTCTGAAATATGACTCGGATATTAGAACCCTGTATCACTGCATGTGGTCATTTGTAATCAATCTGTGGCGGTAGAGACTGATATGGGTTACATAAAGTGGGGGATTTATCACTCCTCCTGCTCCCCGCCCCTTGTAATAACAGGGCAGCAGTGCACACTGGCAAGCACAATGAATGCCTGAAGTGAGGGAAAGGAAGTTCTATCTCCTATAGTGCTGGCAGAATGTTAATGAAGTGAAAGCCCCACTCAAAATGAGTGGTTAGTAAGGTACACAGAATGACAATCAGGACAGTTGCTGGACATATTAGACACCTACCTGTAAATCAGACTGTCATCTGTTGAGCTGTTGTACTGAATCTGGTACATCCGAATCCCAGGAATGTTCCTATCTAGAAACCACTGTATAAGAGCTGAATTGTGGCTCAGTTCAGCAGTTATCACCTTTCGTTCTGGATGGTACATGGAGTCATTGCTGGAGGCCCCAGGCTTGGCTGGGGTGAGGATATCAGAGGGTCCTTTGTCGGGTCTGTGCCCCCGTTGACTGGCGTTGGCTGGATGAGGTAGGGGGCTCACTGACAGCTCTACAGATGCTGTGGCGTCCCCTGCAGTATTTGACGCAATGCAAGTAAACAGGCCGCTGTCTCTGACGGTGGTGATGCTGATTTCCAAGGTCCCGTTTTCATAAGAGACGGCTCTGGAGGAATTTGAGACAACCTTACCTTCCGGTGACACCCAGTGTATGTAAGGCTCGGGGTCACCGACAGCTTTGCACTTCAGGACAACTGCTTCTCCCTCCATGACCGATATATGTGACGAGTGATGAGTGACTACCGGAGGGTCACACATGAACTCTTCCTCTGCTATACTCCAGAAATATTTCCCTAGAAGATTAATGGGTGATGCACAGGTTTCAAGATCATCTTCTCTAGTTAATCGCCTGAGCCACAGAAGCTCGCAATTACAGTGCAATGGATTCCCACCAAATCCCAACACCAGGGACGACAGGGGCGATCCTTTGGACTTGGCGTAGACCGGAATTCGTAAGAACAAAGGATCGGGAGGAATGGTCTTCAGTTTATTTGACGTCATGTCCAGTCTGGCCAGTTTGTGAAGGTTCGTGAAAACTCCACTGGGCACAAAGTCAATAAGATTGTGATCAAGGCTCAAAGAATTGACATTGGTCAACTTCGAAATTGTATGCCAAGGAATGTTAGCTAGATTGTTGTAGGAAAGGTCCAGGTCTTCCAACGTGCCCAAAAAATCCTGGAAAGATCCTGGAGAGATTTCACTGAGCTGGTTGTTGCTAAGGATGAGATGTCTCAGGTTTTGAAGTCCTCGAAGTTGCTCATACCCCATGGAAAGTATACGGTTGCTGTCCAGGTGTAAAGCCCGCAGCCCGCGAAGATCGGCAAAGGTGAAAGGCGTGATTTGGCTTATGGTGTTTCTCGATAGTGTGAGGTGGAGTAGACGGGTCATGTTGGTGAAATCCTTCCTTCGAATGACCGTGATGAAGTTGTCGGTGAGCCTCAGCTCCACCGTCCTCCTGTCAATCACGGATGGTACAAACAGAAGTCCGGTTTTAGCACAGAGGATGGCCAAGGATTGTGCAAGGTTCTGGCACACACATCTTTTGGGACAGAGCTGACCACCTGCTACACCCAAAGTGAGTGTTAAAATCCAGAGGATAATCCCCTTCATGATTCTGGAGCTAAGGAGAAAAAGGTACACAGCGTTAGTATAGCTGAACGTGGGGTATGGCAAGTTCAGGTTGGATCATAAATGGCTAATTCTTAAAAACAGAGTATACACTTTCTATGCCGTGTGATCGGTGGTGGTCCAAACACTAAGATCCCTTGGGGTGACCAGTTCCTAGGAAAGAGGTAGATGCATGTACTTGGTCATTCTCTACATGGGAGGTGTAGAAATTTCCAAGCTTCTTTCCCCAAAACATCAATGGAAAACCAATTTCTACCTCATCCCATCAAATAACAAATAGGACTCAAGAGGAATAGGTCACATTATGTGACTTTTAATAGTATAGCTAGGTCTTTGAATACTCCTTATAGGTCTCCAAACTCCTTATAAAGTATATGTACTGTTTGTATTTTTGGCTCTATAAGAAACGATAGGAATTTTTTGTGGGGATGTCTTATATTTTGTCATAGGTGATTGGGTCGCCTGTTAATGAAAAATGAATATTCACTCCTTCTCCTGCTCATAATCAAGCCTACCCCACTACCGGCATCAGTCATTGGAAGTTGTGTTAATGAAAAAGATGAATATTCACTCCTTCTCCTGCCCATAATCCAGCTCATCCCATCTGCCGGCATCAGTCATTGGAACTTGTGTTAATGAAAAAATGAATATTCACCCCCTTTTCTCTCTGCCGACATCAGTGATTCACTAAGACTGTTGTATTACTGCCCAAGGATCGCAGTGTAATGCGCACACTGGCCGGCGGCTCTTCTGTCACATTAGGTACGGGGAAGTACCAAGCGAGTAGCAAAAGGTAAGGGAAGGGGACCCCTGTGTCTAGGGAAGGGGGAAATGCTGACCCCTGAGCAAACCTACAGCTTGTTCCTGGGGTCCCTCACCACCCTAGATAGGTCCTGCACTTATGCACTGAGCCGGATACCTGACCCTAGGTAGCCTTTGTGCTGGAAACTAAATAGGGAACGGGTGGGAAGAGATCTTTGTCAACCCCACTAAACGCTAAAGAAAGACACAAGGAGGACATACAAGGGAAATAGCATGAACTATTTATCCACAGATGACTCAGACAGGAGTTCAGCAAAGCTGCAGAAATGCTACCACAGAGGAGTACAAGCCACCTGCTTGCAACCAGAGCTAAAATGAACTGAATAATATCACCAGCACCAGTCTGGGGAAGAGAGTATTTAAGCACTAAGAGAATACTGATGATCAGCAGCTGGGTGCAAGGAGAACTCCTACTGAGTCCAAAAGGGGGAAAGATGAAAATCCAGCAGGAAAGCTACCTATACCAATGAATACTGACAGCAGGAACAATAGAAAGGCAGGGAGTATTCTGTGCAGCCAAATGCTGTGACCTTCTATTGCCAGAAACCACATGACTGCCACTTGTGACACACCCATGAAATCTTCTGACCAGAGCATACGAGTGTGTATTCCTATGCAGCTGTCATGCTCAGGTGAAGAGAGCCGCCAGCCAGTGTCAGCATTGCGCTGCGATCCTCGGGCAGTAATATGACAGTCTGAGTGAATCACTAACGCCGTGTAGAGGGATGTGCAGGGGATGAATATTCACTTGCTCATTAACACTAGTTCCAATTACTGACACCGGCAGAGGGGTGAGCAAGAGGGGTTAAAATTAATTTCATTAACTAGCCGGCATGTGATTATAAACGTCCGGGCCTAAAAGAAAAACAACGGGGCAATGGGGCAAGTTACATATCCCTAAAGGGCTGCCCAGGCCCTATTTCAGGATACTATTAGTATGATGATGCACAACTAGGGTTTGTATGTTGTGTAGGGCTTATATTTTAAGCATACGCCAAAAAAGGCTGGAAAATCCTACTAGGGCTTATTTTCGGGAAAACAGGGGTAACTACTTGGGAACTACAAAGTCTCATCATATGTGCTGGTACATGTTAGAGGAAGCGGCAGATCCTCTACACATGCATCACTATGTGTAATCCTTGTCCTATACAAGACAATTTAGAGTTTTCAGCTACAAAATAATGTGTCATTTTCTGTAGGTTTTTACAAAATCCTTGCAAATCCTTTTTCAATATGTGATAGATGTTCCCCGGCTTAGCATTTCCAGGTAGGAGGCTCTTTCTCAGCAGCAATGGCTTCCCGTGAAGATCATGCAGTGTGGTGCCGAAAACACTTGGAAATGGCATTGGGAAATAATCACAAAAAGGTGGCACTGCGCGCCGTGGTGTAATCTGCCGTAATCCGGATCACACTCATTATTAATACATTAGCCATTCTGTTACAAATCTGGTTATTGTCGGGAGGCTGAGAATTTAAAAGGAACCTGTCACCACTTTTTTGGCCTATAAGCTGCGTCCACCACCGGGCTCTTATATACAGCATTCCAACATGCTGTATATAAGAGCCCAGGCCACTGTGTAGAACATAAAAAACACTTTATAATACTTACCTAACGGTCGCGCGGTTGGCCATAAGGGCATCTCCGTTCTCCGGTGCCGGCGCCGCCTCTTTCGGTCATCTTCGTCCTCCATCTTCTGAAGCCGCGGTGCATGACACGTCCGACGTCATATGCACTCGCCAACATTCAGGTCCTGAGCAGGGCAGATCAAAGCATTGTAGTGCGCATGCGCAGGACCAGTGAGTGTGTATGACGTAGGACGCGTCACGCACCCAGGCTTCAGAAAGAGGACGAAGATGGCCGAAAGAGGAGGTGCCGGCACCGGACAACAGGGACACCCATATGACCAACCGCGCGACCGTTAGGTAAGTATTATAAAGTGTTTTTTATGTTCTCACAGCGGCCTGGGCTCTTATATACAGTATGTTGGAATGCTGTATATAAGAGCCCAGTGGTGGTGGCCGCAGCTTATAGGCCAAAAAACTGGTGACAGGTTCTCTTTAACATTGCAATGTTCGGCACAAATCACACTGGAAATATTAGGGTGCAGCAGGGGTCTCTAAACTCAACCGTTCCGGCTGTTCCAAAACTCCAGAATTAATTGGACTAATGGATGTGAACCAATCAAAGTGGAATAATCACCAAACCCTTAAATAACTGTTGGCCAAACCGTCGTTTGGTGACAGCCATGTATTCCCCAAACACATGCATACTCATCGTGTATGATCATGCATGTGATCTGTATGGCGAGAATGGTGTAAGTTCCTGCCAGACACATCCAGCAGTGGTTTATCACCCAAGAGAACAAACGTATCAGGGGTTGTAATTCAACATGCCAGATATTTCTCTCCCCAAAATAGTCAGTCCGAGGAAAGCAGAGAGGCCCCCATACTATTAGAAGGTCTTACAATCCTGCTAATACCAGTACATTTCGCCAATTGTAATATAATGTGTATGGGGACCTTTACTGTGAGACACTGCTTTATACACTGATACATTTAGGCGAGGACGCACTGTTAGTCCCTATAATCTACATACAGTCAGGGCTGAAAGTGTTGGCACCCTTGAAATTGTTCCAGAAAATGAAGCATTTCTCCCAGAAAATTATTGCAATTACACATGATTTGTTATACACATGTTTATTTCCTTTGTGTGTATCGGAACAACACAAAAAAAACAGAGGGGAAAAAAAAGACACTGTGGACAAAGGAATATCAAGATATCTGGAGATGGACCTTGTGATTACTTTTATTTTAAACAATTTTGGTTCTCAAGTCCTCATACAGTTCTGTTCTCCATTTTTTGATCTCCGTGCTTAGTTTGGCACACACAGACACACAATGCACAGATTGAGTCAACTTCTCCCCTTTCTATCTGGTTTCAGGTGTGATTTTCGTATTGCCCAGACCTGTTATTTGACACAGGTAAGTTTAAAGGGGCATCACATGCTTGAAACAAAGTTGTTTAACCACAATTTTGGAAAGGTGTCAACAAATTCATCTATTTTGGGGGTTTTGTCTGAAATTGTCAAGATTCCACTGTTAAGAGCATCTTGCACACAGGTGATGCTCTACTGCGTGTTCCTGAATTATGGAGCCAGTAGTAACATTATTCCTCTGTGCAGAGCATCTTGCACTCAGGTGTTGCTCTGCCGCGCCTTCCTGAACTACAGAGACAGCAGTGACATGTTTCCTTTGTGCAGAGCTTCATACATATTTGGAGATGCTCTACTGTATTTCTTTGAGCATTAGCTGTCAGGTTGTTTGATACCACTGGATTCCATGCAGGTTCTGGGAGGTGCTGATTACTCAGGTGTTCCACCTTCCTGGTAATTGCTCTGCTTCTTTACTGAGCATTCTCTCCCAGAACTTCGCCAGTCGCACTCTCTGGTTCTGCGGTTGTGCTCTTGGCTTGTGTTTGAGCTAGTGTTCTGTTCTAAGTTTCTTTACCCCTGGACTGTTATTTGACTCTTCTCTGCCCATTTCCTGTTCTTGTCGTTACCTCCTGGCTTCTGACCTCGGACCATTACCTGACCATTTATCTGCCTGCTCCCTGTTCTTGCCGTTACCTCCTGGCTCCTGACCTCAGACCATTACCTGGCTACGTCTCTGTCCACTTCCTGAATGTAATACATACTCTCCTTGAATTTTGACCCTCGGACTGAGACTTGACTCTGCTTCTGCTTACTCCATATCCTGATGTGTCCTCCTGTTACCTGACTCCGGCTTGTCTGACTACCCTTCCATCTAAGCTATCCGTAAGTAGTGACTAGCATCACAGAAATTATGTCCAATTTGCCTTTTTGTCTTTGTTTTTTTGTGTTGTTTCAATACACACAAAGGAAATAAACAGGTGTATAACAAAATATGAGTAATTGTCATAATTTTCTGGGAGATATACTTCATTTTCTGGAATCATTTGAAGGGGTGCGAACACTTTTGGCCATAGCTATAGGTCATTATTGAGACTTTAATCATTTTCTGGGAGAAATACTTGGAATCATTTCAAGGGTGCCAACACTTTGGCCATAACTGTAGGTCATCATTGAGACTGTAATAATTTTCTTGTAGAGATACTTCATTTACTGGAATAATTTTAAAGGTTGACCACACTTTTGGCCATGAATGTAGGTCATCATTGGGACTGTAATATTTTCTGGGAGAAATACTTCCTTTTCTGGAATAATTTGAAGGGTGCCAACACTTTTGGCAACAACTGTACGTCATCATTGGGACTGTAATGATTTTCTGGGAGAAATACTTCATTTTCTGGAATAATTTTAAAGGTTGCCCACACTTTTGGCCATGACTGTAGGTCATGATTGGGACTTTTAGGTCCCGTTACCATTCAAACTGTCTACCTTTACTTTTTTGGGTGTGGTCACTATTAGGGATGATCGAATATCAAAATATTCGCCTTCGCGAATGTCCGACAAATAAGTCGCCGCTATACGAATATTTGGTGCGCAATGTAAGTCTATGGGAAGCCAGAATAATTGTTATTCGAGTTTCCCATAGACTTACATTGCGCATCGAATATTCGCGAATAGTTGAATAGGGGCAACTTATTCGGTGAATATTCGCGAAAGCGAATATTTGTGGTATTCGATCATCCCTAGTCACTATGTATATATTGTGTATATATGTATATTCATTGGTTGGGGTCGTTCTTTTCAGGAGCTTTCCCAGAAACTACAGCAACCGGCATAGTCGCAACCAGAAGTTGTATCGGAGCCTTCCAAAAGTTGGAGAGCCATAGGTTGCAGATTAGACGTTGATGAAAGGACATGTCAGGTTGACTGACAGGGAAAAGGTCTGAGCTCCAAAAACTATTTTATATATTTCAACTTTATATAGAGCAACCTTAAAATGGTCATAGGCCACCCACGAGTCCTTTAGGCGCAACAATGGGATCCCCGGTGAATGCTTTACCCTTTCAAAAACTTTCTTGACTTTTTGCACATGAATAAAGGCTGCTGTGATTTGTATGCCTGGGCAGGGATGCTTTTTAGCTCCTGTCCTGCCGCTTGAGTGCTTCCCAGGCCCCATGACACCAGCTTTAATTTGCTCCCGCACACACAAGCGCATTGAATCCAACTGCCGGCCAAATCGAGATTGAAAGTGTTTTTGAAGCAAGCAGTTTCCTTTGGATCCTGCTCTACGTTCTGCACCACAAAGCCGTCTCCTAGGTTTTTTTCTCTATCTCCCGCCCTCGGGGTGGGTTTTCCTTTCCTCTCTTGGCGACTACTGTTTTGATGAATCGACAAGTAAAATATCACAAATGCATCTCAGACGAGCCGCGATGGAGCAGCAATAATTGCGAAGACTGAGCTGTACACATCTTCCTCTACAATTAGCAGCCTCGGATATAAAGCAACGTCTTAATTTGCTCATCTCTATGCAAAAAATGTTGCAGTGACATTGTGGCCATTAAATAAATATACGTCGTTCAGCGTTAACACCAATTGCAATATATTTTTTTTTCTATTTGGCTAACCTTAAAAACTCAATGTGCCATACCCTAATGCTGCCAGATAGAACAAGCCTTTAATGAGAGGCTAACGAGCAAATTATCTGTGGGCGAAATACATGATTCAATATGAGGAGTTTATAGTAATGGTTCAATTTCCTCTGCCCGGAGCCAGCTAATGGCTGGGAGAGGGAGGGAGAGATGAGCCGCGATACAGGCAAGACAAGAATGAGGGCGGAGGGAGACAGTGACAGACAGAATCACGAGGAAGAGTCTGGAGATGTGCAGGGATGAGACAAGATTGAAGAGATAGACCTGGAGGAGAGGAAAGGAGGATATGGAGGACTAGCGACTAGAAGGCTACCATACAAGATGGTTGGAAATAGGTGAGAGAGTCTTGGATGCTTAGAACATTGGTGACTGGAGATCCAAGAACCAAAGATGAACAGATCAAGAAACATTATTTAGAACATTGGTGATCGGAGATCCAAGAATAGAAGATGAAAAGATCAAGAAACATTATTTAGAACATTGGTGACCGGAGATCTAAGAATAGAAGATGAACAGATCTAGAAACATTATTTAGAACATTGGTGACTGTAGATCCAAGAATAGATGGTGAAAAGATCAAGAAACTTTATTTAGAACATAGGTGCCTGGAGATCCAAGAATAGAAGATGAAAAGATCTAGAAACATTATTTAGAACATTGGTGATTGGAGATCCATGAATAGATGGTGAAAAGATCAAAAAACATAATTTAGAACATTGGTGACTGGAGAACCAAGAATAGAAGATGAAAAGATCTATAAACATTATTTAGAACATTGGTGATTGGAGATCCAAGAATAGAAGATGAAAAGATCTATAAACATTATTTAGAACATTGGTGATTGGAGATCCAAGAATAGAAGATGAAAAGACCAAGAAACATTATTTAGAACATTGGTGACTGGAGATCCAAGAATAGAAGATGAAAAGATCGAGAAACATTATTTAGAACATTGGTGATCGGAGATCCAAGAATAGAAGATGAAAAGATCAAGAAACATTATTTAGAACACTGGTGACTGGAGATCCAAGAACAGAAGATGAAAATATCTAGAAACATTATTTAGAACATTGGTGACTGGAGATCCAAGTATAGAAGATAAAAAGATCGAGAAACATTATTTAGAACATTGGTGAATGGAGATCCAAGAATAGAAGGTGAAAAGATCAAGAAATCGGTAATAATCAACACCATACTGAAACAGAAGGATGGTGGAATAATATATTAAAAGAAAGGCTATCCAATGACAATTTAGAAAACCCCTTTGGGGTAACCATCAGACATGAAACATGTCATGGTGTTGTCTTGCAAAAGTCAACCAAAGTTGAACTTGGAAGATCTACCAAGTTTTCGACAGACGGGAAGGTTTGTTGAACGTATTAGAAAGCTTCTCTCACTCTTCATAGATAAGTAATCATTATTTTTTATAGAAATAGTAGTTAAAAATACATAAGGTTGACTATGCCCTCACTCTTTGTAGATAAGTAATCATTATTTTTTATAGAAATAGTAGTTAAAAATACATAAGACTGACTATGGAATTCACTAGAGACGGGGGATTCATCTTGATTCATGAGTTTGAGAAACCAAATGATGAGGAATCCAGTTCTAGTTCATCATGTTCTGTTTGAGAAAAAAAGTTAAACTGAATGTCATTAAATCTAATGAGATGGCCTTGGAATAACTGAAAACCCCCATATACATTAGATAGCTGCTCGTTTGGCCGATAGCAATCTCTCGTAACTTCCCATACACAAGAATGCTCAGCTCATACGTGTTCCCCATAAAAGAAAATCTGAAGGAATCCTCTGATCTTCAGGGTGAAAAGAAGGATCTGCCATTGAAATTTCAATGTGCCCATTCTTCTCTCCCACAACATCATCTGCCGGGTGAAGAGTTGAGAGGCCCCTATACACATTAGGCTCTTGGCCACTCTTGTCAATATTGTGGGGTTGGATTACTTTAGTTCAATAAGTTTGGGTTCCCGAGAAGAAGCCAACTAAGCAATATGTTATTTTTATGATATGCTAATGCGTGCAGGGACTAGTCACAAGGGCGTTAGTTTCTGCACTTATTCCACCCCTTTAGCATATTAGCACACCCATAGGGGTGTGCTAACATGCTATTCAATGCCCATTTGCCCAGCGTCATCATCGGCAATGACGCGCGTACATAGGACCGTTGACCACTTCAGAACGCTGGGCATCAGTGTGCATGATCAGAAGTTCCCGGACTTTCGGTCATGCGCACCACATCAATTTGAAGTCGGGACGCGTAAACCCAGATTCATAGTGCACATGTCTGGACGTTTGGGGACTTCTGATCATGCGCATTGAGACGAAGACCACAGGGGCGTGCTTATATGCTAAGGGGTACGACTAGCCAAGGGAAGTTACGCCCTTGCGACTAGTCACTGGCCTCATTAGTATATCATAAAGGATCTAGAAATACTTTTTCTAAAAATATCTTAATGTATGCTACTATAGGCAGGGATTAGCAATATTCACCAGAACTGCTTTTGGTTTTGGGTACATTCAGGTCCTGAGAGGTTCCCTTTAATTTATCTGATCTCATTATTAATAAATCAAGTTTTAATCAACCTCTGACTATGGATGCTGGATTCCTCCTGTTCTTTACAGTCTATCCTGCCTAGTAGCCAGCTCAGAGCTTCCGTGCACCACACCCTCAATGTTCCCAAACCTGGTGAGCTGGTCTATGTTATTTTCTTGTTACGTTGACCCATTAATGGACACTGCAGAAGCTCCATTTTCACACAACCCCCCTCCTAACACACGCTTTTACTGAAAAGAACCTACAGCACTTAATGGACCTATGGTCTGGTACATTTGGCATGGTTGACCCATGGAAGATCTTGATTTACACAACGGGTAGTCATGCAATGCCAATCCTAATGAGACCTAAGGGAAAATTGGTTGAGAAATAAACAGAATGAGGAACGTCTGAGAGAACAGATATGTGACTACCTTCTGTCACCCTTCATTACCTTTAAATTTGCGCAAACTTCATTCAGTACATTATCATGATATTACTCTCGACTATCTACAATTCAAATATCAACCCCAGGGTAAAAAATTATATAAGAAGACAAACTGTAGGGTAGGTGTCTCCTGACTGCGTATCTCGAGGTCAGGTTGTTCCTCAAACCTGGTCACTTTGTGGCACTCATTACAAAATATGTAAAGCTAAGAGGGCAGGTAGGAAAGGACACAAGTTCCCGAAAGAGAGGAAGGTGTCTACACTCAGAAGTTATCATCCTTCTTAAATGCAATTGCCCTTAAAGAAAAATGAAGAAGAAAAGTAAGAAGAGCTGGAGACACGAGGAATAAATCATTTTGTAAGGACGGTATCAAGAGATGTCTCACAAGTGGTTCAGGACGGAATTCAGGTGGAAATAATTTGATGGAATGAGGAAGAGGAGCCGACTTGACATCGTAATAAGACAGCTTCATGGCCGATGCATCACAGAAATATTGGAAGGCTGAGTATGTATCTGGAACAGTATCTACCGAAATGCAATTGGAGAAGGAACGGATAGAAGTGAACCATATTATATTTATCTTCTGGTGTACGGAACACATTGTACTTGATCTCTACTATAGATAATGGTGCTGTGGTATACCCTGTCAAGCACCGCAATGTATTAAGCAACGGGGAGAAGAGAAAAAAAAAAGGAATTTTAGATGTCTCCTTCCCAGGGGCAAAGATAAACCGAGACACAGGTGGGGGCTGCTAGGTTTTCTTCCAGGCTTTTAGGATCTGCGATGAGAGCTGTGTGATAGAAATTGAAAGCTTTACGGGTTTTTTTTTTTTTTTTTTGTGCCGCATGTCATAATGATCAGGGATTATGCATCAACCTATAATTATATTTTGAGGTTCATCATCAGCTTCTGCGTAATCCCATAATTTAGGATTCTCAATGTCAACTTCAAATATCAAGTGTATCTTGTAGAGACATATAAAGTGACTTTCTAGTTGTTATGCAGATGCTGCGGAAATGGGGGATTTTCATCCTGTCCTGGCAAAACGAAAATATAGTTATATAAACAACAGTCCTGGTGGACGCCTAGTGTAGACAACAGTCCTGGTGGACACCTAGTGTAGACAACAATCCTGGTGGATGCCTAGTGTAGACAACAGTCCTGGTGGACTCCTAGTGTAGACAACAGTCCTGGTGGATGCCTAGTGTAGACAACAGTCCTGGTGGACGTCTAGGGTAGACAACAGTCCTGGTGGACGCCTAGTGTAGACAACAGTCCTGGTGGACGCCTAGTGTAGACAACAGTCCTGGTGGACGCCTAGTGTAGACAACAGTTCTGGTGGACACCTAGTGTAGACAACAGTCCTGGTGGACGCCTAGTGTAGACAACAGTCCTGGTGGACGCCTAGTGTAGACAACAGTCCTGGTGGACGCCTAGTGTAGACAACAGTCCTGGTGGACACCTTGTATAGACAACAGTCCAAGTGGACACCTAGTATAGACAACAGTCCAGGTGGACGCCTAGTATAGACAACAGTCCTGGTGGATGCCTAGTATAGACAACAGTCCTGGTGGACGCCTAGTGTAGACAACAGTCCTGGTGGACGCCTAGTGTAGACAACAGTCCTGGTGGACGCCTAGTGTAGACAACAGTTCTGGTGGACGCCTAGTGTAGACAACAGTCCTGGTGGACGCCTAGTGTAGACAACAGTCCTGGTGGACGCCTAGTGTAGACAACAGTCCTGGTGGATGCCTAGTGTAGACAACAGTCCTGGTGGACACCTTGTATAGACAACAGTCCAAGTGGACACCTAGTATAGACAACAGTCCAGGTGGATGCCTAGTATAGACAACAGTCCTGGTGGATGCCTAGTATAGACAACAGTCCAGGTGGACACCTAGTATAGACAACAGTCCAGGTGGATACCTAGTATAGACAACAGTCCTGGTGGACGCCTAGTGCCTACTATTCATGGTACATCTGTGAACTCAACAGGTGATCTACATGAGCAACTTAGTGCTTTTAGGACTCCAATGCATAATCTCCAACAAGGCCCCCAACTATTACAAGTCTTCTCGTATGGGCCAAAAAAAAACTTTTAACTCGCTGGTATGTTCCAGAAACCTGGTGCAACTGCACACCCTGCACACACTTCAATTTCACCCATTGTGATAAACCATGTAATTGCATTAGACGGAGGTTACATCACAACTAGAGATGAGTAAACGCGAACTGTGGTACCAAACACAGACTTTAAAAAAAACCTCAGAGTCCGAGTTTGGATTTTGGGTGCTGTACATATGTCAACCACTTGATTGAGCATCTGGGCCCTCGGGTACGCTTAGTTGAGTGTGAGCTGCTTGCAGTCTCTGAATGGTTCTCACTAGTGGTAGAGATGAGCAGACCTGTTGAAGGTCAGTTTCGCCAGATTCAGCCGGACATTAGATAAAGTTAAGTTCAGGACACGGACTTGACCTGAACCCTAATGGAAGTCAATGATTGGGCAGTCTGGCTCTGTGCCCATATACTGCAATCCAAAAATGTTGCTATTACTACCAGTGAGAACCGTTTAGAGACTACAAGAGGCTCACACTGGTGGTCAAGATGAGTTTACCCGTTGAAGGTTGGGTTCACCAGGTTCAGTCGGACTTTAGATAATGGTCAGTTTAGGACCCGGACTTGACTTGAACCCCAATGGAAGTCAATGATTGGGCAGTCCGGCTCTGCGCTCACATACTGCCATCCAAAAATGTTGCTTTTACCCCCAGTGAGAGCCGTTTAGAGACTACAATAGGCTCACACTGGGGGTCAATATGAGTTTACCCGTTGAAGGTCGGGTTCACCAGGTTCAGTCGGACTTTAAATAATGGTCTGTTCAGGACCCGGATTTGACTTGAACCCCAATGGAAATCAATGATTGAGCAGTTCTGGTCTCTGCCTACTTACAGCCAGCCAAAAATGTTGTTTTTACCCCCAGTGAAAGCCATTCAGATACTACAAGAGAATCACACTGGGCCAAGCACCGAGCATCCCCGAGCACCCCAATGCGTGATTGATTGAGGGGTTAGCATACGTACAGCACCTGAACTCAGACATGGTTTGCTCATCTCTAACTGGAGGTAAAATCAGCATTTTTGGATGCATTGTGTCAAAAAAAACCAAAACCCCACCCTCCCCCGAAAGTGATCTGTTTATGGCTGGCTGTATGTAGGCAGAGACACAAACTACCCAGTCACTGACTTCCATTGGAGTTCAGGACAAGTCCAGGTCCCGAACTTAACTTTATCCAAGTCCGGCCGAACCTGAACTTCCATGGGTCTGTTGATCTCCAGTGACAACCTTTGCAGAGAGCCCTTCTTCATTAGACGTACAATGTAAGAAACATGGGTTGGAGAGTCCACCCAAGGATCAGGTAAAAAGAGACTGAGGTAAACAGAATGTGACTCCTGCTTTTCCAAGTGAAGGTCTGCTGATGTCAACCAGTATCAGATGGGGCCACATGGTCATATTTTCCATAAGGACAACTTTCTACTATATATGAGTGTAAATCTGACAACATAGGACCAGCATTTGTCATTTCTATGTCTTATAGCCGGCACGTCTGACTGGTTCCTCCTGTTTCTCTTTGTTAATTGGAAGCAACATCAGCCTAAAGGTGATCACAAGGCACGTCTGCGCCTCTATAGGGTTCGTTTTTAAGGCAATAAGGAGCAGACTTGGTTCCTCACAATCGTCTGGCTCACCTTACTATGAGTCCAGTGTTGTCTTCCTGCCCAAATCTCTGTTCCATCATGTCAGCTTAGGTTGTGCGCATGCACTGGGTTTTGTGCATGTGCTAATTCATCCTGGCTTCAGCCTATGCCCCATTGACCCAGGCTTATTAAGGACCTTTCCTCAATTGCTCTGTACCTGAACAATAAGTGCTTGATCCTGTCCTGTTTCCTACTTTTCATCACATTCTTTTGTCTGCAGCCTGCCCTGACCTCCACATGTCTACCGCTCACAACTGAACCCCTGACCAACACAGTATCTGACAATTCCTGCTCCCTGCCTTGGTACAATGACTCGGTATCTTCGCTCCTCGGTCCCATCAGTTATTAACAGAAACTACTATGGCTTAAATGATCTGGAATTTCTCTGCATGAATATTAATGACCCCTTAAAGGGATTAAAAGGGTCATCCCGAAAATCTAACTGTATCATAAGGCTGCATAGGTGTGAAAAAAAAAACAAACAAAGCTGATATTCACCATTTCCAAGTCCAAAATTGCTACAGTCTCTGTTGATTGGCTGCAGCGGTGACATTATATCAATAATGCTCGTAAATGCTATAGCTAATTATTGGGCTCAGTGGCTCATGTTGTTTGCTCAGCATCAGGGGCGCACACAGAAATCATGGAGCCCCATAGTAGAAGTTCTAATTGGACCCATCCCCAAAAAAATAATTTTCATAACAGCATATGTCATAACTTTTCAGCCCTTTTAAAGTAATTTTAAAGTACCGTAATTCCCCCCCTATTGAATCTCCTAGATTCCCCTTTCATTGCAGCCTCAATATACTATAATGCACTTCTAAATATAATGCACCCCATAGTCCTCCATATAGTATGATGCACCTGCATATATAATGCACCCCATAGTCCTCCATATAGTATGATGCACCTGCATATATAATGCACCCCATAGTCCTCCATATAGTATGATGCACCTCCATATATAATGCACCCCATAGTCCTCCATATAGTATGATGCACCTGCATATATAATGCACCCCATAGTCCTCCATATAGTATGATGCACCTGCATATATAATGCACCCCATAGTCCTCCATATAGTATGATGCACCTGCATATATAATGCACCCCATAGTCCTCCATATAGTATGATGCACCTCCATATATAATGCACCCCATAGTCCTCCATATAGTACGATGCACCTGCATATATAATGCACCCCATAGTCCTCCATATAGTATGATGCACTTCCATATATAATGCACCCCATAGTCCTCCATATAGTACGATGCACCTGCATATATAATGCACCCCATAGTCCTCCATATAGTATGATGCACTTCCATATATAATGCACCCCATAGTCCTCCATATAGTACGATGCACCTGCATATATAATGCACCCCATAGTCCTCCATATAGTATGATGCACCTGCATATATAATGCACCCCATAGTCCTCCATATAGTATGATGCACCTCCATATATAATGCACCCCATAGTCCTCCATATAGTATGATGCACCTGCATATATAATGCACCCCATAGTCCTCCATATAGTATGATGCACTTCCATATATAATGCACCCCATAGTCCTCCATATAGTACGATGCACCTGCATATATAATGCACCCCATAGTCCTCCATATAGTATGATGCACCTGCATATATAATGCACCCCATAGTCCTCCATATAGTATGATGCACCTCCATATATAATGCACCCCATAGTCCTCCATATAGTATGATGCACCTGCATATATAATGCACCCCATAGTCCTCCATATAGTATGATGCACTTCCATATATAATGCACCCCATAGTCCTCCATATAGTACGATGCACCTCCATATATAATGCACAGCCTTAGTCCTTCATATGGTATAATGCACTGCCCATAAGGGTGCTTTACACGCTGCAACATCGCTAGCGATAGCACCCACCCACGTCGCTGTTTCGTCATGGGGATGATCGCTGCCGTAGCAAACAATATCGCTACGGCAGCGTCACACGCACATACCTGCTTAGCGACATCGCTGGAAACACCGAACAATCTCTCCTTTAAGGGGGAGGTGCGTGCGGCGTCACTGCGGCATCACTAAGCGGGCGCCCAATAGCAGAGGAGGGGCGGAGATGAGCGGCCGGAATATCCCGCCCACCTCCTTCCTTCCTCATTTCCGGTGGACGCAGGTAAGGAGATGTTCGTTGTTCCTGCGGTGTCACACATAGCAATGTGTGCTGCTGCAGGAATGACGAACAACCAGCAGCATGCACCACCAACGATATTATAAGGAGCGACGTGTCAACGATCAACGATTTTTGACATTTTTGAGATCGTTGATCGTCACTCCTTTTAGTCACACACAACGATATCGCTAACGGCGCAAGATATGCGTCACAAACACCGTGACCCCGACGATATATCGTTAGCGATATCGTTGTGTGTAAAGTACCCTATAGTTCTTCATATACTATAATATACAGCGCATAGTCCTCATATAGTATAAGGCATCCCCCATAGTCCTCCATATAGTATAATGCACACCCCATAGTCCCCCATATAGTATAATGCACACCCCATAGTCCCCCATATAGTATAATGCATACCCCATAGTCCTCCATATAGTATAATGCACACCCCATAGTCCCCCATATAATATAATGCACACCCCATAGTCCCCCATATAGTATAATGCACACCCCATAGTCCCCCATATAGTATAATGCACACCCCATAGTCCCCCATATAGTATAATGCACACCCCATAGTCCCCCATATAGTATAATGCACACCCCATAGTCCCCCATATAGTATAATGCATACCCCATAGTCCTCCATATAGTATAATGCACACCCCATAGTCCCCCATATAATATAATGCACACCCCATAGTCCCCCATATAGTATAATGCACACCCCATAGTCCCCCATATAATATAATGCACACCCCATAGTCCCCCATATAGTATAATGCACACCCCATAGTCCCCCATATAGTATAATGCACACCCCATAGTCCCCCATATAGTATAATGCACACCCCATAGTCCCCCATATAGTATAATGCACACCCCATAGTCCCCCATATAGTATAATGCATACCCCATAGTCCCCCATATAGTATAATGCACACCCCATAGTCCCCCATATAGTATAATGCACACCCCATAGTCCCCCATATAGTATAATGCACACCCCATAGTCCCCCATATAGTATAATACACCGCCTATAGTCATTCATGTAGAATTATGACCACTGTGTACTGATTTACAGAAAAATAACTACTCCCTTCTCCTCGGTACTCAGTGCTTTGCACAGCGGGAGAGATGAAGTGACATCATTGTGCCTGCTGCACTGAACTGTCAGATCTCAGACATAATAGGAGAATGATGAAGGAGGGAGCAGACAGCAGATAGCGGAGCGCTCTCTTTTTTCATTATTACTTTCAATTGCATCAATAATTGTATCAGTATTGATGCCCATACAGTTGAAAGTGTGATGACTGGTGGGGGGAGTCTGGTGTCGGTGCTGGCTCCGGCCCTCCCGGACCTACTAGCCCCGTAGCGGCTGTGTGGTCTGCCGCCATTGGTGGTACGCCCCTGCTGCTGCGCTCAGTGATTAGATTTGCTACTTTAGTTATGAGTGCTGCATCCATGTCTCTGATGAAGCCTCAGTTCTAGTGGGATACGGATATGGGGTATCGATTGTCTTCCCCTATCGGCGCACTCTTTACAATCCAGGGCACCTTAGCAGGTCTTACGCTCATATATGAACAGACTCATACATTCCATGTAACTAGTTGATTGTGTGACACCCTGGCCTATCAGGTCGTCACAGGTTATTGTGCAATCTGCCCTTCTGTGCAATATCCACCTCCTCCTTGGTTATGGGTCCCCAACTAATTGGTGTTGCCTACAACAGCTAATCAAAATCCTAGGAACACTCTGCACCACACCCACCAGACACACCAGAGGACGGCCTGAGTGGAATAGGGTCGCCCACTTGGGGGGTTGGTTAAGGGGAGGTCAGGAGTGTCAGGAGTGTCAGTAAGAGTTGGGAAGTGTAGTGTGGGAAGTGGAAGTGAGAGGAGGTCAGGAGCTGGGCTCCTTGGAGTTACTAGGTAGCAGACTTTGGTCTGGGCTTGGTAGGAGCTGGACCCCCGGTTGCAGGGGATTGTGACAAGGCGCACGGCATTGTCGTGGAGGACAGCCGGCGGCCTTGTACCATCACCAGGCTGGGACCAGGGCACGACGGGGTACGTGGACCCTAGGTCAGGGAGTAGCTTTAGGCAACCTGACAATTTACCCAACAAGAACGGAGCCTTCAAGATCCGCTCTCCACCAGCTCCAAAATCGGGGTACTAGCGCAATGAGAGGGATAGGACTTTCCACAAATACGGTCCAAGAAATCCCAAGCGTGAACCCTGAGCGCAAGCTCCCTCAGTTAGCCACACTGTGGAGCGGGACCGGACGACTAGTTTCAAGCTACAAGGACCAACCAGAGAGAAACAAGGTGCCACGGGAAAAGGTCACAGATCATCAGGCAACACCAACAGAAACGGGACCCAGGCGTGCTCCCCCTCAGCGGTAGCGGTGTCCAGAACTTTGGTTTACTTCAGTTGTCGGTGTCAGCACTATTGGATTGAGTGAGTACGCAAGTGACCCCTACCTCCCCAACGGCATCTCCCTGTCTCCACCACCGAGTCCCGGGGCAATTCCCCCTACCCGTGGAGGGATTAAACACCTGGCTGCCCACTCCATCGCCACCGGGTACTCCCAGCCGCAGCGGTGGTACTCCACCTTACCACACACCACGGGTGGCGCATGATCTCTCAATACACCATATCCCCTGTAAATACACCCCTTCATTTGAGTGGCCGCGAGACCCCCCCCGGGTCCGGACGCCCCTCGAGCCACCGCAGATCCGGACCCGGGGGCGGAACAATTGTGTCGGCTGTATGTGCATGGTTTGTTTGTTTGTTTTCACTTATCCGCCATCAGCACACTATTGGGTTGGTTATTATTTTGCCTTTTTAAGTGATTTTTATCATTTAATCACCTTATGTGATATTATTTATCTCTGAATTGTAAAGTGCTGCGGAATATGTCGGCGCTACATACATAAAACATTTTATTATTATTATTATTATTATTTACATAGTGTACATTATGTATATCAGATTTAGGTGATTTTTATCCACACTTACCTTATGTGACTTATTGTCCATCTACACATTGTATTTGCTTTTTGACTAATCTTTATGTCAGTTTTATATTATTGAAACACGGTTTGTCTTTATTGCTATTGTTTTGCATATCGAGCACCGAGCACTTTGTGTTTTTTCCCAGTCCTTTTGCTATTAGTTAACATTGTGTTTGTTCGATAGGGTAGAATTAACTGTGAGTCAAAGCATTTAGTGGCACAATGGGTCCACATCTGCTGCTGGCCCCGTTACATCGTCTTCCATAGTGGCATGTCTCTGGGCTATGCATGCTAGCGATGCCGAGCGCGATAGTCCCCTCCCCCGTCGCAGCAGCGATATCTTGTGATAGCTGCCGTAGTGAACATTATCGCTACGGCAGCTTCACACGCACTTACCTGCCCTGCGACGTCGCTCTGGCCGGCGATCCGCCACCTTCCTAAGGGGGCGGGTCATACGGCGTCACAGCGACATCACACGGCAGGCGACCAATAGAAGAGGAGGGGCGGAGATGAGCGGGATGTAAACATCCCGCCCACCTTCGTCCTTCCGCATAGCCGGCGTGAGTCGCAGGACGCAGGTAGGAGATGTTCCTCGCTCCTGCGGCTTCATACACAGCGATGTGTGCTGCCGCAGGAACGAGGAACAACATCGTACCGTCGCTGCAGCGAAATTATGGAAATGTCGGACCCTACACCGATGATACGATTACGACGCTTTTGCACTCGTTAATCGTATCAAAAAGGATTTACACACTACAATATCGCCTGCGACGCCGGAGGTGCGTCACTTTTGATTTGACCCCACCGACATCGCACCTGTGATGTCGTAGTGTGCAAAGTGCCCCTTAGGGGTAGTCAAACTGTGCAATTTCTCAAGGTCCCCACTCTCTTAGGGACCCCAGCAGTTGTATTCTGAGGAAAGATTGTTTAAGGACCTTTGGTGACTTCACAGTCATGTGACCATGATGTATTCAAAGGTTTCTCAACTTCAGGAGAGTAATACAACTGTACAGGAGACTGGCTGGTATGCAGGACTGGGAGAGAAAACTGGGCAATTTCACAGGGCCCCTATTCTTCTAGGGGCCCCAGCATTAGTATCCTGATGACAAGACTGTTGGGACCTTTGTGACATCAGATCATGAGACCAAAGGACTCTTAATTACAGGAGTCTAAAGGCCGCTTTACACGCTGCGACATCACTAGCGATGTAGCTAGCGATCAC
Organism: Anomaloglossus baeobatrachus; assembly: GCF_048569485.1. Taxonomy (NCBI): domain Eukaryota; kingdom Metazoa; phylum Chordata; class Amphibia; order Anura; family Aromobatidae; genus Anomaloglossus; species Anomaloglossus baeobatrachus. The sequence goes on from NC_134361.1 coordinate 32,931,758, forward strand.
ACCCGCCCCCGTCGTTTGTGCGTCACGGACAAATCGCTGCCTGTGGCAAACAATATCACCAGTACGTGTCACTTACCTTACCACTTACGTTCCTAGCGACGTCGCTGTGTCCGGCGAACAACCTCTTTTCTAAGGGGGCGGTTCGTTCGGTTTCACAGCGACGTCACACAGCGGCCCACCAATAGAAGCGGAGGGGCGGAGACCAGCCGCATTAACGACACGCCCACCTCGTTGCCGGAGGACACAGGAACGCTGTTGTTCGTCGTTCCCGGGGTGTCACACGTAGCGATGTGTGTTGCCTCAGGAACGACCAAAAACCTGCGTCCTGCACCAGCAACGATATTTGGGAAATGGACGACGTGTCAACAATCAACGATTTGGTGAGTATTTCTGATCGTTAGCGGACGCTCGTAAGTGTCACACGCAACGATGTCGCTAACGAGGCCGGATGTGCGTCACGAATTCCGTGACCCCAGCGACATCTCATTAGCGATCTCGTTGCGTGTAAAGCGGCCTTAAAGCTGAAGAGGAGACAGGTTGGTGTGTATGTGCAGTGTGTGTGGGTCAATGGATGGATGATAGCTAGATAGATAGAGGGATAGATAGATAGATAGATAGATAGAGGGATAGATAGATAGATAGATAGATAGAGGGATAGATAGATAGAGGGATAGATAGATAGAGGGATAGATAGATAGATAGAGGGATAGATAGATAGATAGATAGAGGGATAGATAGATAGATAGATAGATAGACAGAGGGATAGATAGATAGATAGATAGATAGATAGATAGATAGATAGATAGATAGATAGATAGATAGATAGAGGGATAGATAGAGGGATAGATAGATAGATAGATAGAGGGATAGATAGATAGATAGATAGATAGATAGATAGAGGGATAGATAGATAGATAGATAGATAGATAGATAGATAGATAGACAGAGGGATAGATAGATAGATAGATAGATAGATAGATAGAGGGATAGATAGATAGATAGATAGATAGAGGGATAGATAGATAGATAGATAGATAGATAGATAGATAGAGGGATAGATAGATAGAGGGATAGATAGATAGATAGATAGATAGATAGATAGATAGATAGATAGATAGAGGGATAGATAGATAGATAGATAGATAGATAGATAGATAGATAGATAGATAGATAGAGGGATAGATAGATAGAGGGATAGATAGATAGATAGGTAGATAGATAGATAGATAGATAGATAGAGGGATAGATAGATAGATAGATAGATAGATAGATAGATAGATAGATAGATAGATAGATAGAGGGATAGAGGGATAGATAGACAGATAGATAGATAGAGGGATAGAGGGATAGATAGATAGAGGGATAGATAGATAGATAGATAGATAGATAGATAGATAGATAGATAGATAGATAGATAGATAGATAGATAGATAGATAGATAGATAGAGGGATAGATAGATAGATAGATAGATAGATAGATAGATAGATAGAGGGATAGATAGATAGATAGATAGAGGGATAGCTAGATAGATAGATAGATAGATAGATAGATAGATAGATAGATAGATAGATAGATAGATAGAGGGATAGATAGAGGGATAGATAGATAGATAGATAGATAGATAGATAGATAGATAGATAGATAGATAGATAGAGGGATAGATAGATGGATAGATAGATAGATAGAGGGATAGATAGATAGATAGATAGATAGAGGGATAGATAGATGGATAGATAGATGGATAGATAGATAGATAGATAGATAGATAGATAGATAGATAGATAGATAGATAGATAGATAGATAGATAGATAGAGGGATAGATAGATAGATAGATAGAGGGATGGATAGATAGATAGATAGATAGATAGAGGGATAGATAGATAGAGGGATAGATAGATAGATAGATAGATAGTTAGATAGATAGAGGGATAGATAGATAGAGGGATAGATATATAGATAGAGGGATAGATAGATAGATAGATAGATAGATAGAGGGATAGATAGATAGAGGGATAGATAGATAGATATATGTCACGCTCCCCGGGTCCTTGGCTCCCCTCCCCGGGTCCTCCGCTCCGCTCCCCGGGTCCTCAGCCCCGCTCCCCGGCTCACCTGCCACGCTCCCCGGGTCCTTGGCTCCGGTGCCCGTCCTTCCCAGGCCGCCTGGTCTCCGATCGCGGCGCCCGACGGCCTCCCAGGCCCTGGCCGGCTCCCCTGCGTCCTCTTCTCAGCCTCCTTCCCTGGCTTCTGGCACCCGGGCTGCGCGCATGCGCATTAGGGCGCGCGCGCGGTCACTGACCCTTCTTAAAGGGCCAGCGTCCATTAACAGGAAATGAGGCTGAACAGGTACAGGGTATATAGGGGTGTATTGTCCAAGAGGGCGGGGCCTGATCTTCGTGTTTTCTGAGCTAGGAGTCAGGTCTCCTTGTGTTTTCCTGCCATACTTACGTATCTCTCTTCTAGAGCTGATCCCGCCTCGCCATCCAGCCCTGCTGAATCCCGAGCCCCGCACGCTGTCCGTCTGCCATCTGACAGTCCGTACCATCTCGGATCCCTGCGGTGACCCGTCATCTCGCTCCAAAGGTTCCGGACCCCGCCTGACATCATCTTGGCTTCCGAACCTGAGCTACGTCACCCGGACTGCCATCTGTGACTCCGTGGTCCCAGGGACTCCTCCGCTACCTTCACTTGCACGGACTGTTCTGCTGCCCATCAGTGCTTCAGCTACCGGACTCCCTACCACCATCTTAGAGTTCGGCCCAGTGGATCCACCTCCTGGGTCTGCCCGACCGCCCGGCCCTGACAGTAAGATCAGGCCATGGATCCCGCTGCAGCACTATTGGCCCTGCAAGAGGAACTCCAACGCCAGCGTGAAGTCCAGACCCGCATGCTGCAATTTATGACCTCCGTGGACACCCGCCTGTACACGTTACAAGCATCAATGACGCCTGCGGCAACCAGGTCCCCCACTAGGCAATCCACGGCTCCCGCACCAGTGGCAGCCGCGTCGGATGCCCCCCGACTCCGTTTGGCGTCACCACCTCGTTATGCTGGAGATCCCAAGACCTGCAGGGGCTTCATAAACCAATGTTCCCTTCATTTCACGCAGCTGCCACATCTGTTCGCCTCCGACCAAGCCAAGGTCGCCTTTATAATGTCTCACCTGGAGGGCGAGGCACTGGCGTGGATGAACCCCTTGTGGGAGAAGGAGGACCCCATGACCAAGGATCTTCAAGAGTTCCTGCAGGCCTTTCGTAGTACTTTTGACGAGCCGGGACGCGCCTCTGCGTCTGCTTCATCACTTCTCCGCCTACGTCAAGGAACACTGACGGTGGGCCAATACGCCATCCGTTTCCGCACTTTGGCTTCTGAACTCGGGTGGAATAATGAGGCCCTGACAGCCGCCTTCTTGGAAGGACTTTCGAGTCGCATCAAAGATGAGTTGGCGGGTCGTGACGTGCCCTCCACCCTAGATGCCCTGATTGCCCTAGCCACTCGAGTGGACATTCGTTTTCAGGAGCGCTCCAAAGAGCTGGTTCGTGAGCGACGTGCGGTACGGCACTCCTCCCCGCCACAGAAATCCTCTGTGCCACAGTCATCAACAGCTGGGATTCCTGTCCACGAACCCATGCAGGTTGACCGAGTACGACAGTCTGACCAACGTCGAGCAGAGCGGCTCGCCAAGGGCCTCTGCTTTTACTGCGGAGAGGGCACACACCTGCTACGCTCCTGTCCAGAAAGGCCGGGAAACTCCAAAGCCTAGGGTTGGTAGGAGAGGCCACCCTAGGTGCTGGGTCTCTCTCCGATCCGGTTATGTGGACTGTGCAAGTGTCTACGGGAGAGACGCGCTTCACGGCTGAGGCATACCTCGATTCTGGAGCAGCAGGCAATTTCATCCAGCAGGCCACGGTGGACAAGTACCAGCTGCCTGTTACTCTACTCGAGAAGCCCCTAGTGATTGCCTCTGTGGATGGGAGACCCCTCTCTGATACCATCTCCTGGGTCACCAGACCGGTCGAACTGCGTATCGGTGCCCTGCACACCGAGAACATCGCTCTCTACGTCCTACCACACATGTCCCATCAAATCCTGCTGGGACTTCCCTGGTTGCGGACACACGAACCATCAGTCAGCTGGGGTACTGGCGAAATCACCCGATGGGGCCCTGCTTGTCATGAGAAGTGTCTGAAGTCCATACAACCCATCCGACGACCTCCGGTTCCAGAGAACCTACCGGAACTGCCCTCGGCCTATTGGTCCTTCGCAGACGTTTTTGACAAGAAGGAGTCTGAGGTACTTCCGCCACACCGTCCCTACGATTGTGCCATCGACCTGCTTCCAGGAACAACACCACCTCGAGGACGGATATATCCGTTGTCTCCCGCCGAAACCAGGGCCATGTCTACCTACATCACAGAGAGCCTGGCAAAGGGATTCATCCGGAGATCCTCCTCTCCTGCGGGAGCAGGCTTCTTCTTCGTGAAGAAGAAAGAGGGTGACCTACGCCCATGCATCGACTACCGGGGTCTGAATCAGATCACCGTCAAAAACAAGTACCCTCTGCCGCTCATCCCCGAATTGTTCGACCGGCTCAGAGGAGCCCGTGTGTTCACCAAGCTGGATCTGCGGGGTGCATACAACCTAGTTCGTATCCGCTCCGGGGACGAATGGAAGACCGCGTTTAATACTCGCGATGGGCACTATGAATACTGCGTGATGCCCTTCGGATTGTGTAACGCACCAGCAGTCTTCCAAGAGTTGGTGAACGACATATTCCGGGACCTTCTCTACATCTGTGTAGTAGTTTATCTGGATGACATCCTTATCTACTCTCCGGACCTCCAGACCCACAGAGAGAACGTACAGCTGGTTCTACAAAGACTGAGAGAGAATCGTCTCTACGCCAAATATGAGAAATGTGTCTTTGAGCAGTCTTCTCTCCCTTTCCTGGGTTACATCATCTCGGGCACTGGACTGCAGATGGATCCAAAGAAGGTCTCCTCCATACTCAACTGGCCTCCCCCTTCTGGACTGAAGGCAATCCAACGGTTCCTGGGATTCGCCAACTACTACCGCCAGTTTATCCCTCACTTCTCTGCCCTGACTGCTCCTCTCTCCGCTTTGACCAAAAAGGAGGCTAATCCAAAGGACTGGTCACCTGCGGCCGACGCCGCGTTTTGCTCACTGAAGCGAGCATTTGCCTCCGCGCCTGTACTCCACCGTCCAGAGTTAAACCGCCAGTTCACCTTGGAGGTAGATGCCTCCTCCTCGGGAGCCGGAGCAGTGCTCATGCAGAAGTCCTCCTCCGGCAAGATGGTGACGTGCGGTTTCTTCTCCAAGAGCTTCTCAGCACCTGAACGCAATTACACCATCGGTGACCGAGAACTATTGGCGGTCAAACTGGCTCTGGAGGAGTGGCGCTACCTCCTGGAAGGAGCAGTGTACCCCGTGATTATCTACACGGACCACAAGAACCTGGAATACCTGCGGTCCGCTCAGCGACTGAACCCACGGCAAGCCAGGTGGTCCCTATTCTTTGCCAGGTTTGACTTCCAGCTCCATTTCCGACCCGCGGACAAGAATGTACGCGCTGATGCCTTGTCTAGGTCTTTCATGCCCATGGAACAGGAGGAAGAGACTACCCAACCCATCATCTCTCCTAGCAAGATCATTTCGGTGGCCCCTGTCACCCTGGCCCAGATACCGCCCGGAAAGACCTATGTCTCTGAGACTGACAGGCAAAAAGTGTTACACTGGGGTCATGCCTCAAAAACAGCCGGTCATGCAGGCCAGAAGAGAACATGGAGTACGATTGTACGTCATTACTGGTGGCCATCCCTTCGCAAGGACGTCGCTGCTTTTGTCTCAGCCTGCTCCTCTTGTGCCAGAAACAAGACGCCCAAACACCTGCCCTATGGCCGTCTTCTGCCTCTGCCTATACCCTCAGTTCCCTGGCAACACATTGCGATGGACTTTATTACGGACTTGCCATTATCCTCTGGACACACAGTCATATGGGTCGTGGTGGACCGGTTCTCCAAAATGGCCCACTTCATCCCCATGGCTGGACTCCCCTCTGCTCAGGAACTCGCGGAAGCCTATATCCATCACATCTTCCGCTTGCATGGCTTTCCATCCCACATCGTGTCCGACAGAGGAACTCAGTTCACCTCCCGCTTCTGGAGGGCGCTCTGCAAACACCTAGGAGTAACTCTGGACTTTTCTTCCGCATACCATCCTCAGTCTAATGGCCAAGTGGAGAGGGTCAATCAAATTTTGACATCCTTCTTACGTCACTATGTCAACACCCATCACGACGACTGGTCCTCGCTTCTGCCTTGGGCTGAATTCTCACATAACCACCACATCAGTGAGTCGTCCTCCAAATCTCCCTTCCATGTCGTTTACGGACTTCAGCCCTCCGTTCCATTGCCTGTATCCCCATCTTCGGATGTCCCTGCGGCTGATACTGTAGCCCGTGACTTCGCTACCATTTGGGACTCTGTCAAGGCGTCCCTTGGACGCGCTTCCCAGCGGATGAAGAAACACGCTGACAAGAGGCGTCTGGACCCTCCGTGTTTCTCTCCTGGTGACCTGGTCTGGCTTGCTTCCCAGTACATCCGATTGAAGATACCTTCCTACAAGCTGGGTCCTCGCTACATCGGGCCGTTTAAGGTCCTCGCCAAGATCAATGAGGTCTCCTACAAGCTACAGCTCCCGGCCACGATGAGGATACCCAACTCATTCCACGTCTCCCTGCTCAAGCCGGTTGTCCTTGGTCCCTTCTCCGCTGCTGCCAGTCCGGCTCCTCCACCTATTGCCGATGACGACATCTATGCGGTAAGGGATATCGTGGCCATGAAGACCGTACGAGGTCGACAGTTCTTCCTGGTGGACTGGGAGGGGTATGGTCCTGAGGATAGGTCCTGGGAGCCCAGGGAGAACGTGGGCACTCCTCTGATCCGTGCCTTCATGTCCCGGTTGCGGGGAGGGGGGCGTGGGGGGGGGGTACTGTCACGCTCCCCGGGTCCTTGGCTCCCCTCCCCGGGTCCTCCGCTCCGCTCCCCGGGTCCTCAGCCCCGCTCCCCGGCTCACCTGCCACGCTCCCCGGGTCCTTGGCTCCGGTGCCCGTCCTTCCCAGGCCCCCTGGTCTCCGATCGCGGCGCCCGACGGCCTCCCAGGCCCTGGCCGGCTCCCCTGCGTCCTCTTCTCAGCCTCCTTCCCTGGCTTCTGGCACCCGGGCTGCGCGCATGCGCATTAGGGCGCGCGCGCGGTCACTGACCCTTCTTAAAGGGCCAGCGTCCATTAACAGGAAATGAGGCTGAACAGGTACAGGGTATATAGGGGTGTATTGTCCAAGAGGGCGGGGCCTGATCTTCGTGTTTTCTGAGCTAGGAGTCAGGTCTCCTTGTGTTTTCCTGCCATACTTACGTATCTCTCTTCTAGAGCTGATCCCGCCTCGCCATCCAGCCCTGCTGAATCCCGAGCCCCGCACGCTGTCCGTCTGCCATCTGACAGTCCGTACCATCTCGGATCCCTGCGGTGACCCGTCATCTCGCTCCAAAGGTTCCGGACCCCGCCTGACATCATCTTGGCTTCCGAACCTGAGCTACGTCACCCGGACTGCCATCTGTGACTCCGTGGTCCCAGGGACTCCTCCGCTACCTTCACTTGCACGGACTGTTCTGCTGCCCATCAGTGCTTCAGCTACCGGACTCCCTACCACCATCTTAGAGTTCGGCCCAGTGGATCCACCTCCTGGGTCTGCCCGACCGCCCGGCCCTGACAATATATAGATAGATAGAGGGATAGATAGATAGATAGATCGATAGATAGATAGATAGATAGAGGGATAGATAGATAGAGGGATAGATAGATAGATAGATAGATAGAGGGATAGATAGATAGATAGATAGATACATAGATAGATAGATCGATAGATAGATAGATAGATAGATAGATAGATAGAGGGATAGATAGATAGAGGGATAGATATATAGATAGAGGGATAGATAGATGGATAGATAGATAGATAGATAGATAGAGGGATAGATAGAGGGATAGATAGATAGATAGATAGATAGAGGGATAGATAGATGGATAGATAGATAGATAGAGGGATAGATAGATGGATAGATAGATAGATAGATAGAGGGATAGATAGATAGATAGATAGAGGGATAGATAGATGGATAGATAGATAGATAGATAGAGGGATAGATAGATAGATAGATAGATAGATAGATAGATAGATAGATAGATAGATAGAGGGATAGATAGATAGAGGGATAGATAGATGGATAGATAGATAGATAGATAGAGGGATAGATAGATAGATAGATAGATGGATAGATAGATAGATAGATAGAGGGATAGATAGATAGATAGATAGATAGATAGATAGATAGATAGAGGGATAGATAGATAGATAGATAGATAGAGGGATAGATAGATAGATAGATAGATAGATAGAGGGATAGATAGATAGATAGAGGGATAGATAGATAGATAGATAGATAGATAGATAGATAGAGGGATAGATAGATAGATAGATGGATAGATAGATAGATAGATAGAGGGATAGATAGATAGAGGGATAGATAGATGGATAGATAGATAGATAGATAGAGGGATAGATAGATGGATAGATAGATAGATAGATAGATAGATAGATAGATAGATAGATAGATAGATAGATAGATAGATAGATAGATAGATGGATGGATAGATAGATAGAGGGATAGATAGATAGAGGGATAGATAGATAGATAGATAGATAGATAGATAGATAGATAGATAGATAGATAGATAGATAGATAGATAGAGGGATAGATAGATAGATAGATAGATAGAGGGATAGATAGATAGATAGATAGATGGATAGATAGATAGATAGATAGATAGATAGATAGATAGATAGATAGATAGATACACACAGGAGTTTGGAGCATTATGTTGATGTTCCATATTGTAATATAATTATATTTGAATAAATGTTGATTTTTTTTTTTGTTCAAGAATAAATGTGATTGTTGTCCATGAAATAAAATGTTGTCCCCTGGGAATAAGCCCTAGCGCATCTTTAAGAGCAAATCTATATATATAATTGCCTTATTCTGTCTGTCTGTCATGCTCCAAAATTGTGTCCTTACGGTGACACAAAGCTGATTGGCCGCTGGGCTCGCCATGGCCCCGCCCCCCCCACACGGATTGGCCTCTCGCCCCGGCTCTCTGCAGGCCCCGCCCCCCTCACGCAATGCATGCTCGCTCTGGCCCAACTGACACGGAGCTCCGACTCCCAGGTGAGTACACACACACATCAGATCACACTCACTCTCACACACACCTCACACACACCTCACACATCACAACATCCTGGGATATCGCTTGCTTCTACACCGGCTCAGTCACGATCCCAGCAGCGCCAGACATAACCTTGCGATGCTGGGATCTTGACGGAGCCCGTGAACGCTGGTAACCATTATACACATCGGGTAACTAAGGTCCCTTGGTTACCCGATGTGTATCATAGTTACCAGCGTACACCGGCTCCCGGTACACATGTGCAGGGAGCCGGCATTATACTCCTCTCCCCCCAGGACTACTCCTCCTATTACAGTCCTCCTATTATACTCCTCTCTGAGTATAATAGGAGAACTATTATAGCATGGGGGATGTAGCACGATGGGGGGTGCGCAGCATGGGGGATGTAGCATGATGGGGTGCGCAGCATGGGGGATGTAGCACGATGGGGAGTGCGCAGCATGGGGGATGTAGCACGATGGGGAGTGCGCAGCATGGGGGATGTAGCACGATGGGGGGTGCGCAGCATGGGGGATGGAGCACGATGGGGGGTGCGCAGCATGGGGGATGTAGCACGATGGGGAGTGCGCAGCATGGGGGATGTAGCACGATGGGGGGTGCGCAGCATGGGGGATGTAGCATGATGGGGTGCGCAGCATGGGGGATGTAGCACGATGGGGAGTGCGAAGCATGGGGGATGTAGCACGATGGGGAGTGCGCAGCATGGGGGATGTAGCACGATGGGGAGTGCGAAGCATGGGGGATGTAGCACGATGGGGAGTGTGCAGCATGGGGGATGTAGCACGATGGGGAGTGCGCAGCATGGGGGATGTAGCACGATGGGGAGTGCGCAGCATGGGGGATGTAGCACGATGGGGAGGTGCACAGCATGGGGGATGTAGCACGATGGGGAGTGCGCAGCATGGGGGATGTAGCACGATGGGGAGTGCGCAGCATGGGGGATGTAGCACGATGGGGAGTGCGCAGCATGGCGGATGGAGCACGATGGCGGGTGCGCAGCATGGGGGATGTAGCACGATGGGGAGTGCGCAGCATGGGGGATGTAGCACGATGGGGGATGTAGCACGATGGGGGATGTAGCATGATGGGGGATGTAGCACGATGGGGGATGCGCAGCATGGGGGATGTAGCACGATGGGGAGTGCGCAGCATGGGGGATGTAGCACGATGGGGAGTGCGCAGCATGGCGGATGTAGCACGATGGGGAGTGCGCAGCATGGCGGATGGAGCACGATGGCGGGTGCGCAGCATGGGGGATGTAGCACGATGGGGAGTGCGCAGCATGGGGGATGTAGCACGATGGGGGATGTAGCACGATGGGGGATGTAGCACGATGGGGGGTGCGCAGCATGGGGGATGTAGCACGATGGGGAGTGCGCAGCATGGGGGATATAGCACGATGGGGAGTGCGCAGCATGGGGGATGTAGCACGATGGGGAGTGCGCAGCATGGGGGATGTAGCACGATGGGGGGTGCGCAGCATGGGGGATGGAGCATGATGGGGAGTGCGCAGCATGGAGGATGGAGCACGATGGGGAGTGCGCAGCATGGGGGATGGAGCACGATGGGGGGTGCGCAGCATGGGGGATGGAGCACGATGGGGAATGCGCAGCATAGGGGATGGGGCCTGATGGGGGGTGCGCAGCATGGGGGATGGAGCACGATGGGAGGTGCACACCTCCCCCCAACACACACACACACACACACACAGGGAACCACAAACACCGCCCTACACACACCCACACACACAGACAACGCTGCACACACACAGGGAACCACAAACACCGCCATACACAGACACCCACACACACAGACAACGCTGCACACACACAACATCCAACACACAAACACCGCGGCATACATAAATATACGCACATACCGCACAACACACACATTGCACAAAACATACCTCCCCCAAAACACACCACACCCAAACAAACCGCGCAACACACACACACACAACGCGACAGACACACAGCGCTCCACAAACAACGCAACACACATACAACACCGCTCTCACCCCCCGCCACACCCAGACAACACCCAGAACATGTACAGCGCCCTACACAAACACTTGGTAACTACACACAACAACATCTATATATATATACATATATATATATATATATATATATATCTATATCTATAACAAAAATAATACATGAACTACACAATACGTAAATTCTAGAATACCCGATGCATAGAATCGGGCCACCTTCTAGTAGTAATATAAGACCCTGTCTTATTTTCGGGAAGACACAGTAATAGTGTTGATCTGCCATACTATGCAGAGATTGACAGTATTGATTCCCATAATTATTGATATACAAATTCAACAATTCCATAAAATCTCTGGCAATACCAAAATAAATGTAACCTTTTTCTATTTTTAATCGATTCCCTTTTAGAAAAACAATCTTATTAATTATTCAGCAGAATTAACATTCGAGGTGATCAAAGCCGCTTTACTGAGGCAAAAATAATTGTCAATCCCATTACTTCGCTGCGCGGCATACGGTGGCTGGATGCTGATTTCATTCAGCCCTTACTGGATCATTTATTTGCTTTGATAGCTTCAATGAGACATGGGTAAGCGATTTCCACACATGTAAGCCATACGTAGACACAATAACCCATGATGACTCCATTAGGGCGATGTTGGCCACTTGGGTTATGTATTTATGAACGTCCGGTTGTCACCGCAGGGATCTGGAGCGTCAGGAGCTGCAGAACGTGGAAGGTCAACAGAACCGTATTCCCCTTCTTTGGTGGAAAATTAAATATCGTCCTGTAGCGGAAGGATGGGGTGATTGACATCTTATATAAGTATTAGTCCACATCACCTTCACGCCGGAGGAAACCATTTTGCGGCGTCGATCAAAGTGACTTTGGGAATGGACAGTCATCTGCTTTAAGCACATGGCCAGTTAGATAAGTGTTTGATCCATGGATGACAGAGGATCGTAAGAAGTGGAGAAGATTGAAAAACGACTTCATATGGCAAAGTTATTAAATGGTTTTGGGATTAATTGCTTTGATCTGATTTTATGGCGGCTCAGAGTGGTGCTTCACTTTTGTGGCGCTTTGTAAGATTAGGCTGTAAACGGTTCTTTCGAGCTATTTACAAGTGGAAGTATCACTTCAAGCGCCTGGAGTCCTAATGAAAGTTGTCTAACAGGTCCTCTTACGTAGAAAAGTTTGAAGGCAATTGCTCTACAAAGAGAGGTGGCCCCTACAGGTTCTCTTACGTAGAAAAGTATGAAGTCCACTGCTCTACAAAGAAAGGTGGCCCATACAGGTCCTCTTACGTAGAAAAGTATGAAGGCCACTGCTCTACAAAGAAAGGTGGCCCGTACAGGTCCTCTTACGTAGAAAAGTATGAAGGCCACTGCTCTACAAAGAAAGGTGGCCCGTACAGGTCCTCTTACGTAGAAAAGTATGAAGGCCACTGCTCTAGAAAGAAAGGTGGCCCCTACAGGTCCTCTTATGTAGAAAAGTTTGAAGGCAACTGCTCTACAAAGAAAGGTGGCCCGTACAGGTCCTCTTACGTAGAAAAGTATGAAGGCCACTGCTCTAGAAAGAAAGGTGGCCCCTACAGGTCCTCTTATGTAGAAAAGTTTGAAGGCAACTGCTCTACAAAGAAAGGTGGCCCCTACAGGTCCTCTTACATAGAAAAGTTTGAAGGCAATTGCTCTACAAAGAAAGGTGGCCCCTACAGGTCCTCTTATGTAGAAAAGTATAAAGGCAACTGCTCTACAAAGAAAGGTGGCCCCTACAGGTCCTCTTACATAGAAAAGCATGAAGGCAACTGCTCTACAAAGAAAGGTGGCCCCTACATGTCCTCTTACGTAGAAAAGTATGAAGGCAACTGCTGTACAAAGAAACATGGTCCCTACATGTCCTCTTACGTAGAAATGTATGAAGGCAACTGCACTACAAAGAAATGTGGCCCCTACAGGACCTTTTCTGTAGAAAAGTACAAAGGGAACTGCTCTACAAAGAAAGGTGGCCTCTACAGGTCCTGTTCTGTAGAAAAGCTTGAAGGCAACTGCTGTACAAAGAAAGGTGGCCTCTACAGGTCCTGTTCTGTAGAAAAGCATGAAGGCAACTGCTGTACAAAGAAATGTGGCCCCTACAGCTCCTAAACGTAGAAAAGTAAGAAGGCAACTGCTCTACAAAGAAAGGTAGCCCCTACAGGTCCTCTTACATAGAAAAGGATGAAGAATGAAGGCAACTGTTGTACAAAGAAAGGTGGCCCCTACAGCTCCTCTTATGTAGACAAGTATGAAGGCAACTGCTCTACAAAGAAAGGTGGCCCCTACATGTCCTCTTACATAGAAAAGTATGAAGGAAACTTCTCTACAAAGAAACGTGGCCCCTACAAGTCCTCTTACTTAACAAAGTAAGAAAACAACTGCTCTACAAAGAAAGTTGGCCCCAACAGGTTCTCTTACGTAGAAACGTATGAAGGCAACTGCTCTACAAAGAAAGGTGGCCCCCTACCTGTTTCAAAATGGGACTCTATTATGGATTTTGCCAACACGGATATTTTTTCCCCTGTCTACACTCTTTAGAAGATCCCCATTTTCCATCCCATTTGGAATGGGACATCCTGCATTATATTTCTAGTACTTGCCTTCTATCAACCTTCCCTATTGCCCGATTTCCATAATTCTTGAACCATTTCCATTACCATTCCCACCTTGTTGTGTGCTTTTCTGAAGAAGGTTCTCACCACCCAGCAGCAAAGAAGGTTGGAACCAGGACTGGACTAGTTTCTCCAACATTACATTGTTAAAGGGATCCTTTGAGGTGCCTTTTGACTTCCAACCCAGCAGCATTCACATGTGCCTGCCATATTCCCTGCTCTGCATAATGCTATTTACTAAAATCAAGCAATAAGTATTTTTAAAGTGTGCTGTTCCTGTATTAATTAGAGGCTTGACTAGTAGCAGGGTTGTTGTTTCCCCAGACTACTCGGCCCTCTTTCCATGTTATCATGCCCATGTGATAACAGCATTTCTATGAGCCGGCATCCTCACAGCTACTGGAAATCTTGGTCATGCGTGTGGCTAATTTCGGTTACGTCAGTGCGCCTCTGAAGCCGGTTGTACGCCTCCTGGCTTTAGAGAGGAGCGCTGCTCATGATCACTGAAGCTGGGATGCGTCTACCTGGCATCAGAGGCGCACTGACGCCGCCAAAATGAGCTGTGCACATGCGCAAGATTTCCAGGAACTGTGATGACGCCGGTTCATGGAAATCATGTTATGGGAGCCTGATGACATGAAAAGAGGGCCAAATAGCCTGGGGAAACAATGCCCCTGCGACTTGTCAATGGCCCTAATTAGGATAGGAACAGCGCACTTTTACATTAATTTTATTAAATAGTGTTATACAGGGCTGGCTAGGCAGGAATTTTGGCATGAACATGTGAATGCTGCTGGCTTGGAGGTCAAAAGGCACCTGACACGTTCCCTTTAAGACGTTCTAGTTAAAACAAAAATCCCTACCTGCCAAGGAGGCAGTCACATCTTATCCCAGCCTTCCATGAAAATACATAGAACGTGGAACAGGAAGCATCAGTAGATTTTTGCACCTTTTGTTCGTCAACAGGACCTCATAACTGTA